>NC_080733.1:10942455-11102455 GCF_019097595.1 Hemibagrus wyckioides | reverse complement strand
TTTAAAAGTTTTAATCTCGATCTTTGCAGATGTTTGCCTTCTCCAACTGGACGAAGGAACGTGTTTGGAGGACGTGCCCCGTTTCCACTACGATACACTCACTCAGAAGTGTACGCAGTTCAGCTACAGCGGCTGCGGGGGAAACGCCAACAACTTCAAGTCTTATGAAGCGTGCCATAAAACCTGCTACTCTATTCCGAGTATGTTAAGCCGAGCACTCACTTCAATGCTTTATCTTAGCTGACCTAAGCAGACCTTTTAATCTCCAAGTTCCTTTGTTTATTTGAACATTTTAGCTGCATGCAATTACATAGACTATACTGTAACTTTAAAAGTTGCCACATGTTTTAGTGCTAGAGTTTCCAGGTTAAAAATGTGCAAAAGAGGTGTAAAAAAAAACATAAAAAATCATTAGATTTGACATGGATCATTAGTTGGACATGGAAGTGGCTTAGAGGCAGCTGTAAAGGCAAACAGAAGGTATAGCTTATAGTTAGGGTGTGGTACTATCAAGGATATATATTTTATACATTGCCTAAGAAAGTCCACATGTCATACCTTTACTTAGCTTTTAGTGTAGTAGTCTTTAAGGTCCAATAACTGACCGTAAATTATGCGTAAAGGTTTTACATGCAAATTATAAATCGTTGATGGTCAAACTTCAGTGACAAGAAAAAGTAAGGTTTGTTGAAAAATGCTGTTTTTTTTAAAAGCTGTTTTTATCTTAACATGCACAAGTGTAAAACCCAACACACCGTAAATTTCAAGATTTCCAACTTTTCCCAAAATTCAAATTTTTTTGCACACGACTGTAATGTAACTGGATGATAGTACAGATATATGGAGTAATTGTTTTTATTTTCTTTCTGCTGCAGAAATTCCCCAAGCCTGTCGCCTTCCAAAGGAAGGGGGTCTATGCTTCGGCATTTCCAAGCGCTATTTTTTCAACATGACCACGATGCGTTGTGAAGAGTTCTCCTATGGAGGCTGCGGTGGAAACAATAACAACTTCCAAGATCGCACTTCATGCATGGAATACTGCAGGCCCTCAAAGTGTATGTACACGTTATATTAGAGTTTTTACTGTCTAACTAACATCCAATTAAGGCAAGACAGTCTCAATGGCTGGTGCAAACGGATCGTTTCTAATTGTTACCAGTAAGGCACTTGCTAAATTTGCATTCATTTGTTCTTCTTTACTTTAATTAGAGTTTGCAAGTGTGCTACAGAACATGGTGCAGGTTTAGCGGCTTTATTCATGGAGAAAATCACTAGGAGGGATACACTGGTTTATGATTTAAAGACATTTGATCAGTTTCATTGTAGAATTTCTCCATATTTCACTGGAGATCTGAGACTTAATAGCTGAACATTCAGTGGCAGAAAAAACAATTTGGTGGACAAAAAGCAGTACATGAACGTGCTATAAAGGGCGAGTATTGGTCATAAATCATGGCTTCTGCACAAATTAGGCCTGCCAAAAATCTAGAGGCTGTTAACCCAATTTATGTTTCATTTGAACAGACCAGAGTCTCATGCATTACAGCTTAGCCCACTATCCTGAAAACAATACTGATTAATATTAATTAAAGTATAATTGTTGCTGCAGGTTTTTTACTGTTGTTTTTATGATTTTGCAGCTGGCCCTGTGATTTGTCATGGTGGCTTGGACAAAGGAACAGGCAATGCCTCTTTCATAAGATACTTCTACAACTATACCACAAACACGTGTAATGAGTTTGAGTACACAGGAAGAGGAGGAAACAGCAACAATTTTCTCTCCATGAAAAGCTGCATGTCAGTTTGTGAAAAACGTAAGTGTGAAATTGTTTTGTACTCCATTTTAAGAAAGATGTTACTGATGAATTGACTGTGTGTGTATGAATTATTACAACATTAGTGAACTAAATATTTCACTTGGCTCTTTTCAGCAAAGCGATCACTGAGAACACGCGGGCAAGCTACAAGAATGTTTCGAAAAAGAATAGAATGAGTACCAGGCTTTGTTTCTCCAACTGGATGTGCTAGTGTATGCACACATGCTTAAACTTTTTATGCTCAGAATAATGTGAATCCATTGTACTACAAGTGATCTTTGTAATATTTGACTACAGTATGTAATTTTATATATGCAGATAACTCATACATACATGTTACATTTTATATATATATATATATAAGCAGGCCACTTTTGGGAATCAAATCATTATTTATATATCTATTATATTTATATATAATATAAATATATATTTATAATATATATAATATAAATATATATTATTTATATATACATATTTGTTTTGTTTAATATTTGAATCATTTTGTATTGTACATTTTTCAGTAGTCTTTCAGTTTCTCTGTCATAAGCCTGTGTGTGTATGTATGTATGATATATTTTTTTTTTACCAAAATCCCATAGAAGCAACATTTGTATACATTCCTGTTAAAGGTGAAATTGGCTTCCCTTGTTCCTTTTTATCTTCTAGTGAAATTTTAAGTCTGAAATTATATTCATTAGAAATTTATAATTTGCCATGTCCGCAGATGATGTAGCTAACTCTACTGTAGTAATAGTTTCAGTAACAATTAGTGATTAGAAGTAAGAATTAGAATTAGAATTTGATCTGGCTAACACAAGTGAGTGAAGATACACAAACAATAAAAGATATCACTTTGGATATATTAAATATAAACACTTTTGGAATGCCTCTCATCCAATCAAATTAGTGGTAACGACTTGCTATGTAATGTCTTGTAAGAATACCCATATAATCAAGAATGGGAAATACTTAATTGTACTTTGTAACTACAATTAAGTTTTATTTTGTGGTATTTATTCTGTACTTGAGGAGCATTAAAATTAAACACCAGTATTGACATTATTTAGAATCTCTAATTGTTTCAACCTTTATTAGTTTGTCAGTTACATTTTTTTTTTTACCTTTCAATACCTGAGTACATTAAAATGTAGAAATATTTTCTTTCACTTGACTTGACTGGAGTCTGTACTTTCACATGAGTCCTCAGTAAATTTCTCAGTACTTCTTCCATCTGTGATTTATTGCATTTTATTTATGTCCTTTCAGCACTGCATATGTTATTCATGTATCTTGCAACACTGGATTTAGGAGAAACGTTATTTCACATCACTGTGTACTGCACGCTGTATTTAGCTCTGATTACAATAAAGATTTCATTACTTGTTTCACATATACATAAGTGGGCATTCCCCATCTATTTTTAAATTGTAAACTTGACTTATTATGAAAGTTTTAATAATGGATTATTAAAAAGATAGGCTCTTCTAGTCTGGCACTTACTGTGTATGGTTTGCTGATTACATTGCTTCTACATTTACATTTAACAGTTGAACTTACAGTGATACAAAACATGTAGTAAATCTAGACAGATGCTAGTCTATGTGGTAATAAAAAGGCAAATTCGGATTGCCTGCGACAATTAGACAATTGCTAGCTGACCTGTAGTTATGAGTGATGTTTATTATCGAATGTAATGTAGCTAGTTACATATTAAACAGCATTAGGAAACAGGAAGTGGCTGACTTTGTAATTTATAGACTTAAACAGCTAATAGTGACTGAATTTCTAGCTGAGTGAACCTGATAGGTCTCAGGTTACATAATCCAGTTATCACATAGAAATGCTATTTCATTCTGCCTGTTTAGTTCACTGAGTCCAAATCGACTCTAGCTTGAATATGTAAAAGGAAAATAGACCTTGTCATAAATGGCCTTTGGAGACTATAAATGCTATTTAACATCATGTTGTTAGAGGAGTGCATGTAATGGACTGCAGTAAGCCATTAATCTTGTACTGGCTGCAGCTATATAAGTGTCTCTGTAGCACCTCCTGGTGTGCTTGTCTGTTTAGACCACAGGGCAGCTGAGATTAATGGAATAAATAAGTTTCGAATGACCAAAAGCAGTGTCATGTGTCAGGCAAAAACATTGTGCATTGGGGATTTAACCCCTTAAATCCAAGCTTATTATACTGCCAATTTTTAGAATTATTTGAATTTGCAGCGAAACCTATAGCAAATGTATGTGTGTGTGTGTGTGTGTATATATATCTATATCTATAACTATATATACATCTATATCTATATATATATGGTCCCTAAATCAATTGTGTGAGTTTAAGGGTTTGACAGAACAAAAACGGGACTGACTTTCACTGTAGGAGCCACTTTTTGCTCTCAGTTATTACCTTGAATTTTGGCTGGCCTAAACAGCCACAAGGTGGAGATCTGTGTTCATGCTTTGAGTCAAATTCCATCTAAAATATGTTAACAGTGCGGATAGAACATCATCTTTCCGAAAGACTCTTAGTGTGTTTTGATGATTTGGTGGAGTGCTCCAAGTCATCCTCAACAAAGCATTCATTGCATTACCTTTTTAAAAAGAAAACAGTAGACACAAAGAATGTGTGAATCAAAAATTCCAATGTAGATTTATTTTGAGCAAACCAGAGGTGATTCCTGAGAAAGCATAAGGAAGAAACCATGAGACAAACCAGACACAAAACGTAACACATCTTCTGGTTGACTTCAGATTGTGCAATTATAAATCATTCAAGTTGATTGAATTAATATCTTCTATTAGATATAATCAATATCATTTGAAGGTATCCAATCTCCTATCCAATCCCTAGAGGCATCTATTTCCAATCAATCAAAAGTTAATCAGAACTTTGAACAGCAGCACAAACTCTTCTATTGCATTCGAAACTCATTGTTTGTCCCTATTTGAAAATGAATGGGAGAATCATCATCATCCTGGATTAGAGCACTGCCATCTGGATAGAAAAGTTTCATTATCGGATAAAGCTGATCAGTCAGAAGAACATTCTATTGATTGGACCCTGAACTCAAAACGTTCTAGCAAATATAAATTCCACCTCAGCATAACAGAGATGTTTTGCTTTTCAAATTTGTCTTCTGTTTGTAGCTCCCACACAAAAAACTCATTACAATCCCTTATGTGATTATTTTAAAATTATGATTATTATTATTATTATTTCAGAACATCCATACACAGAATCAAACCAAGAAACATCTATCTGAAATCGTTTGCAGCATTCTTCAGTCTCCAAGAGGTTAATGGATTTATATTAAAAAGAGATTTGGCAGCTCTCGGATGGTTTGGCAGGTAAACACATTGGCACAATGTAATTTGCAGCAAAAATGCTGTTTTATATGTGGCTGCTGGTAGGTGGCAGTACACTTCCCCTGAGATATACGCACTGCTGACTGCATATTCCTGCCAATGACACTTTTGACTCGAGACATCAGAAAGGCAATGAGCGTCTAATAAATAATCAATACCCTATGAGTTTGTGCTGAATTTTTTCTGTGATCTGTGATGCACCTTATATGAGATGGAATTAGATGGATTTTTTTTTTTTTTTGAGTGTTTCCTGCTTCCAAGAGACGCTGGTTTGATTTCAGTCAAGTGAATCATTTTAAATCAACCGATTGGCTTCAGACTGAATGTCAAAACTGATGACTTTTTGCTAGAAGAAAGAAAGACGTATATAAAACATTTGAAACGGTATTTTGCCTTCTTAAAAACACAAGCCTAAGCAATTTTCTCCATATCCAACAGGTGATTAAGTCAGCGCAACAGCTCATTCACCATCATTACAATCCTGTTTCAACATCATTGCTTTTCCATTCACAATCACTGATTCTGTTGCCAGCAGAAAAACAATTTTATAAATGGAAGTGGACCAGATACCCATGGCTTGTCTCTACCTTGTTCTGAGGCTCAAGGATTGAATGAGGCATTGTGCCACATCAAAACCTACATATATTTAGATGTTAGGGAAATGAAGATGGACTGTGTTAGACATTATTGCTTCTATTATCTTAATATGTGATAAATGGATGCTGAGATTTGAAATTAAGTACACAAGTGACTTCATGTGAATATGTGATCATATGTGAAAAACCTAAACCTTAGGCCATACATGGGAAAAATAAATGAATCATGTAAATCATAGAAAACAAAAATCACAAACACATACAGATTAAATGTCCATGCATAAGTGTGCAAAGCATAACACGAGACAACACAACACAACAAAACACGACATGACATAAAACCACATGTGTAGATTATTTTCATAGAAAATTCACGGGTCTTTTGACTTAGCCTGATTGATTTGAGCTACAAACTAGGATAGAGTACTTTGGTTAGAAGACATAAGAGTGGAAACATTGGAGAGAAAAAGAATTATATTCAATCACCGGTAGTGTATTTACCTTCAAATGTTCAATTAAATTCACAGGATTACTTTTTAAGGAAACATCCAGACAGTGTAGTAGAAACATAACACAATCACTACTTTTCAGTTTATATTTATGAGATCCACACATCCTATTTTTGTCATATATTAGCACAAGCCAGTGATTACCTCCCGCAGGGTCACCGAGAGTTTGTCAGACAAATTTGTAATGGAGGGAGACACTCAATACTAATGGCATTATCATCATTCAATAGAGGTCTATGTTTGCTTACGAAACAGGTAGGATGTGACCTCTTTTCCTCCGCACTCTGGATAACATGCTGGCTATGTAAAAAAGCCTGATGTGCTCTCTTTGGAGGGAGGATGTATTAACCTAACAGTGTTCAGTCACTCGGTTTGACACTAGGTGATTTTATGAGATGTGGTAAGGGCAGTCTGCCTTTGTGTTGCCTGCTGCGGCTAACCTTTAGCTCAGGTGTGTGTGCCCTTTGAAAAACATCACGTTAAGGATGTGTGACAGATTAGCACATCCAATTATTCTGCTTATAGGATTTATCAGATGCACACAAACCATGACACATTAGTTCAAATGAGAAAATTTCAAAGATACTATAAAGGTATAGAACGCCACCCATATCAAGTGTGGAGTTATTTTTGAAGAAATAAAGAAAGATAATATATGTGCATTCTGTTTAAATCATTGCTACCATGCTGCAGTTCACCCTCAAACAGATGGTGCGAGTGTACTGAAACCAGGTCATTTTAATGGGCCATAAATATGCATTTGGGGACCTATCACCTACCGGCAAATCTGTGTGCATACGTGGATGCACATGCATGACGGGTGGATGAAAGTTTCTTTTGGTGTTGGTTTGTTTTTTCTGTATGTCACTTTTACTTAAAATTTGTAATTTGCTGTGAGAACAGTGAAGTAACCTGATTCTCATAGACACAACTAAATATTTGTCCTCTCACTAAAACCTTGTGATATATGTAACATATTTCCTATTGATATTTTTCAGAAAGATATCTTATGTTTCTTAAGCTTACAGTTCAAAAGAGCTTCAAATCTATCTTAGTGGTTAGAAATTCCTGATGACTTTTCTATATTAAAATCCAAATTCATGTCTCTGCTTATAGTAATATGTACAAAATAACATCTTATAATACATAACACAGTATTAATTTAGTTCCTGTTTTTTTTTAAATGAATTAACTATAGTTAAAAACGACAAATGATGCAGCAATTCACTTCTTCATTCACACTTCGCAAGTCCCAAACACATGTAATATACTTAATATGTGTTTAAATGACAAGAAAACCTTTTTGTCTCACAAAACGTTGATATAATTCATCTAATATGTATGCAAAACCCTCGACCCCAATCACACAGACAAACCTATGCACCTGGCAACACTGCTGTTGGCTTCCTAAATGGTGAAGCATAATCATAATAACATTTCCAGATATCTCCTTGGATACATTTTTTTGGCAACTACTCTGGTAAACATAATTAACATTCACTAATACAGAGAGGCAAATGTGGGGCAGAGTGGTCTTTATCTGTCACATCAGGGAGCTCCAATAACTGGATTCTACCTTTCCTGGTTAAGAATCATGACGGATCAAAGAATAGTTTCACCAAATCTATCTAACCTCCTAACAAACTACTTATATACTACCTACCCACTCAACTACTAATTAACTAACTAACTGAAAATATAAATTGCCACAGTAGCTAAAGAGGAGGAAACCCATGATATCCATGACCATTTTATATTTCTATTATCTTCTGTTATCTCGCTCAACCTTATTAATTTGTGCCATGTTTTTTTTTTCAGTATGATTGTGGGATTTTAAACAGAAAAGCTTTTCATGTGACTTTCCCAAGCCCATGAATGCCACAGATAGATTCCCTTAGCAGACTAATATGACGTTTCTTTTTCATAATCTTTGTGAGGCTCCATTCAGATGCTGGCATTCATTTCCTTCCATCATGCTCAGTGTAATGAAAACTCAAAATTAAGTATTTGAAATACAGGGATTTCCTGCTAATGGTACATTTTTATATTATAGTCATATATTTATTTTAAACCCAGCAGAGATACGGATGGAAATGCAGATAAAACTAGTAATAAATGTAGTAATCAGCATGTTAGGCGTTATAATGCAATGCTATGTTTTAAGGTCTATTATCACTAGATGCTGTATTCCAGGTTACAAATGAAACCATGGAAGGACACATCAGAAAGTCTGTGACATTTAATCATGTTTCTGGTGAACTATGAAAGGGCATAAGCGTTCAGCTTTGTAATTATGGGACTGAATTTGTTTAAAAAAAATCCAATGCAGTCTTGAAAATTCTCGAAAGCTATCAGAATGGTGTTTCCCATTGAACTGATTACACACAAGGACCCTTTAGGATTTTTGGGACATTTTGCTCTATTTCAGGGAAAATATATGTATAACCCAAGGAACAATAGTTATTTGTATACATCTAGTAGATTTTGTCACAGATTTTTCTTCTTCATCATCACAAGAAAACATGTATGTTAAAATTTCCATAAAGAGAGGAAATGCAAAATGTAAATTTACAAAACATCATATACATGATTGCTATATCTTTGACAGAGTTTGTTATAACTTTGACTCCAGTTGAGCAACAGTGTGTCTTGTTTCCTGTTAAAATCCATCTCAACCTTGTTGACAGCTTCCTGATGCAGCCATGAGCCATGAAACTTTTGGACACTCTGCATTAATGGTCAAAAGCCAAATGCCAGTTCAGTATCATTTCTGTCAGTCCAGAAAAACTAGTAATCTCATTCTTTGTGAGATGTCAAGAAGAACCTTTGCTAGTTTTTTTTCTGTTTTACTCTCTCTCTGTCATGCTCTGTCTTCATATCTGGCATTGAGAACATTGTTGCTTCACAGCTCCAGAGTCCCTGCTTCCATTCTGAGCTTGGCTTACTGTCTGCATGGAGTTTCTGTGCATGTTCTCCAGTGTCACATGGGTTTCCTCCATGCCTGCAGGTGGTATTAATGTGGGTATGCAGGGTGGACTGCCATTCTCTCCATAGGTTTTCCCAATGTTCCTAGTACAGCATTGGTTCTGGGTCTGACCAGGACGATGATGAATGGACTGAGTAGAATTTAGTTTAGTAGATAAATTGCACTCAAATGTAGTTGTATATTGTCTTTTAAATTTGTCTTCTGCAATCTTGGTTGCTATTCTTACTGCAAATGCGACTTTTAGTCCTTTTGTGTTATTCTCACTTGTGATGGGTTATTGTTTCTCGCTCAGGCGTTTTAATTACCTCGATTGTTTGTTTTTTTTATACCTCTATTTGCTCGTTTTTCCTTTTTTCCCCCTCCATAAATGTTTGGACCCCTGACAGGTTAATGCGCCAGACCCACCGCCCCCTGACACTTATCATGGCTCACGGCGGCTCTGCGCTTTTTGCGCGTTTTCTTAAAGTGACAAGGAAGCTGTCTTGGGATCACCTGCGTTGCCAGATTGTTCAGTATGCGTCTTCTGTATGATTTTTTTTTTCAATCCAGCGTCCATTGACTTACTATATAATTTGGATCGGTTTGGATATTATTTATGATTTGTGACTTTCGGATAGCTAGCACTATTGCGTAATTCTTAAGATCAGAAGGGTGAACCAGGCTTTTTATAAACCGTGATTGGGAGGAGGCACTCACGTCATCATGGCAACCCGGGTAGATCAGCTGTGAGTCCGGGAGAAACGAGTAGCGCTCGTGGAAACGGCTGGCAGTTAGACGCGCTTGGACCACCGACAACTCAGCTGAAACGACGGTACCCACCTTTAAATCTTCATCATAAAGCTCATAAAAAGTACTCATCCATCACTGAAACACAGCCTCTTTTTTTTACACCCGTGCATTAATTGTTTGCAAATGAAGTGGATATGATTTTTAAAAGAAATAAATACAAGAGATAAATAAGGTAAGAGAGTGGAGCATCACCGTGCGTCCTCGACAACTTCTCTGCACGCATTAGGATGGAATTCACTGGTTTACTGTCAGGACATCACAACTGAACACAACGAGGACTTCACGTTTTCTCCTGCAACGGTAAGACTTCATATCACCCGGTCACATTATAACCTAATGGTTTTCTCATGATAGCTGCTGGATATTCAGTTATGCTTTAATATCATATTGCATTTGTGGGTTGATCTTTGGGTTGAGCTTCAATAGTTGCTGAGTGTAGGCTACAAAAATCAGCAACTACATACAATTTTACCCCCAGGATTAAGTCCAAACCCGTGCATTAAGTAGCATATTCAAATATTACCCACCTGACATACATATTGTTGGTTTTAATCCAATAGAAATCTATCAAGACACACTTATGACTGATTAAATGTATGAATTTGTGATCATTAAAAAAGGTCTTATTTGTTGTATGCACCTATTCAGTAGCTATATAAAGGAATCATCCAGTTTTATCACATAAAGCAAATGACCTCCAGGTTTTTATTTATTTATTTATTTATTTATTTATTTTTTAATTTTTTTAAAAATCAACATTATAACTCATCCATAAAAGCGCTTCAGTAAGGTATTTCTATATCCTGCATTCCAATGTAGTGCAAAGAAGCAGCCACTTATACATTCCTTATAGACTAGCGCTCTGCCATCTCTACCTTAATGCTGGAAGATTCAAGTGCAAGTACTGCAGGCTAGATCAGGCTGAATCAAAGATTCAGACAGAAATTGTGTCAGCACTAAGGAACAAAAAATTAACCATTACAAAACTAGATACTATGGACTATGCCTTCAAGGCTGACCAAAACACAAAGGCAAATTTTGAAATGTGTTTTCTCTAGTTAAAACATTGTGTTTACATATATTTTTTTTCTCCAAATATTGAATTCCAAGGATTAAACGCATAATAGTACATTAATGGTACACTGTGATCCCATTCTTTAGTTTAGGGAGATATTTCAGAGGTATTTTCTGAATAATCTACATGGAAATGTATTTAAACTTGGGCTGAGAGAAAGGGAGATGCACAGAAAGAAAGATAAGGAGTCTTTCCCCCAGGGCAGATGCTTGTCATACTCTTAAAACATTTTTACAATACGGTTTAGACACATTAATCACCGGTTTGTCTTTTTCCAAAGCCTCCTGCTGCACCATTGTAAAGATAAGATAGAGAGCATACCAAACACAAGTACCCATCCAGCTCTGTCACAAGCCTTAAAAAATATTCAGGGCACTAGAGTAAAAAAAAGACAAAAAAATATACTGTAAAAACAATACGCAGTGATATTCCTCAGTCTGCTTGGGTAACAGTTATTCACTTGCTGTGCTTCAGTCCTAATCGAGATAATGACCCATGTTTTATTCATCGGTGTGTGTACAGTTTGCTCCTGTGTCTTACCTAATTTCACCAAGTCAGGAGAACTTCATTCTTTTTGTCGAGGTGATTTACCAGGAATGATACTTGCACAAGACCTAAGTGGCTTTTTTGTAAATGATCAGCCAGACTGCTGCAGAATCACATTCCTCATTCTCTTAACTACATATCCTTCCTATTAGTTTCACTGTAGTTACTGAATAATTCATACAGTTACTGAGTAATATGCCGTAGGATGAATTACTGAACAATAAGCTGGGACTTGCAGGGGTTGAAGTTTACATTATGAGCTTTACTAAACACCAAGACAATAGAATTATCTTTGTTTGATTAAAAATATGAGGCATGCTTATTTGATGTACAGCCAACGACATGATAATTAAATTCAACAAATTGTACTCCTAAAGTTTCCTTAAATGATTTAATATGGATGCTCTAAATATTGAAACTATGTATATTGGAGGTCAGAATGTAAATGTGATGTAATGCAATGAATTTCTTTGTGAAATTGTAAAATGAGCTGGATGTGTGTGGCATCAATACCAAACATGTGGTATCAATAGGTGGAGCTACGGTACAGTCGTATGCTGTGAGGTGCCCTGTGCTGTTGGTAGTTCTTCATGCTTTGAATAGCCTTCTGTGAAGTGTGACAAGCATTTCAGGTTAGATGAAGCAGCAGTTTAGCATTTCATACTTTCTAACTTCACTGCTCTTGCTTTTCAAGTGCATATACATATATACATACATGTGTGTGTGTAACATTTCCAGTTACAGGATTGATTTAAATAAAGTATAAAAACGCAGTTGACCTTTGCTAGATAATGTGATGTGAAGGTTATTTTTTCATTCTTCTCCTCATTTATGTAACCTCATTTAGTTTTTCAAATGACGCACTTGCACAATTCTGATAAAAGCACTCGTCTCCATTAGCACTTAGATCTGAGTGCATGATTTTTCTGTTTTGTTTTTTCTGTTTTTATTTTTTAATCAGGAGTTAATTTGTTGCTCCAGCAAAGACTGAGTCTGAATGAGATCCCTTATCTATGATAAGTACTGTAATGCAAAAAGGGTGTTTTGTTATGTTTCGGTGTGCATGCGCAATTACATCCTTGAATCATTTTTTTTTTTACTGTAGCTTGCTTTTTATAACTTGCCTGTTTACTTTAGCACTTACTCGTGTCCAGTACCTGCTCTTGGTGTGCATTTGATGTAAGGATGTTTTTCCTAACAGTGCAGCGTTGAATCATCTCTAAAAGTGTGATTTTTAATGGACTCATGACTTTCTCATAGTCTTGTTTGTCCATTTATTTCCTATAATGTAATGTCAGTTGATAGGCGTTCAATTTAACACTTTTTATAGAATTGATGTTCCATTTATGATCTTCTAATATACAGACTTCACATGCTTGCACAAAAAAGTGTGATTTCTGAGCTAGTCTTAGATAAGTCTCTGTCTTCTGTCATGACACGGGCTTGTGTATTCAAGTTAGCACTGCATGTGTCGTTGTCACTAAAAGATTGCTTTTCATCTTTATAATAAGAATGAAGTGATGAAGTGCTGTTGATTTTTAAAGTATTTTGTTTAACAAATAATTCTCTATACTAGGAAGTATAAGTCAGAAGTCAATTTGATGGAGAGATGGGAAGAAATAAAATGTGGGTGCGATTCAGTGTAATATCTCTGACAGACACTTTGGTGATATTCTCTTTTCATAGTGATTTTTTTTCTAATGTTTCCTTTTCTCTACACATTTATTCATCATACCAACCGTTTGCGCCTATTGACTTTCAAAATAGCAGCTGCCTTTGTACCTTCCCGGTCAGCTTTCTGTGCATTGTGTAATAGCCTCTATTAAATGTCCATGATGGATTGAAGTGATTTGCATTGCATGATGGATGTCTGAAACCTTTGACTGGCAGAAGGAGTTCAGATGATACAGTCTTTTAAATAGCAAGCGCCACAGTATATGAGCGATTTAACAGTATTTGACACATTTAAATAGACTGCTATAATTCTTTTGTAAATTTGTAAGGTTGCTTATATTGATAATATAAAAAAATCTCTCTTTTATTTTCCTTAAAATGTAAAAAAATTATGTTAAGATTAAATAAGTATATTTTTCCTATTTTCCGCCCCAGTATTTAAAACATAAGATTTACTTATATAATTTCCACTGAATATATTAATATCTTTAATCTGGATATCAACCAGTTACCAGTTATTTTGGCTGAAGACATCACTTCAAGGGAAGAATAAAGCATGACTGAAAATGTTATTAGAAATTAATCTATGATGGGAATGTGATTCCTTTACCACACAGAATGTGGGTGGTATTTCCCAATGATAAGAATGTCTGAAAATTATGAATTCCTCTCATACGTTCAACATAAAATAAGTTTATGTTATCAAATACACTGTTGCAGGTAAACTACAAGATATTTCAAGATGGTTAAACTCAGCTACTGCCTTAAAAATGTGAGTAAATTTAACTTGAAGATAAACTTCAGGTAGTCCAGACTTTGGATTACTGTAAATGTAATTTCTGAAAACTTTCTGAAAGTTCAATATCCAAATCTGGTCATGACAGTTGGAGTGAAAGAGAAAAACACAAGTTCAGATAACATAATGGGGGCATGTTGTACAGTGTACAAATAGTTGCTCCCACACAAGACTCTGCTTTTCTCTTTATTTAAGTTAATAAGACAAAAATAAGAAGCCTTCTGACTTGAAGACTTTCCTAAGGCGGAAAAACAAATATCAAGACTTTTATGGACAAAGTTAATTAAATATATTCACAGTTCAGTAATAGAAGATGAATAAAAGAATACATTAATTATATTTAAAAACAATTCCATGTACCACACCACACCTTTTTGTATTTGCACCTGATTGTATAAGAAAATTAATTTAATCTTTACATTTTATTTAGGTTCATATTTAACTTAGTCCCATTTTAGTTTTATTCACAATTCAGTTTCATAAAACAGTAACATACAAAGCCATCTGGACTCCAGACACATGTTTTTTGAAATGAAATCAAATTAAAATGTCATAATATTTATCACAAATCTCTCAAAAACACTCTTTTCCAATGATGTCACCTCCTTAACATTCATCAGTAATATGCACATGACCGGCTTATTTCTGAATATCGATCTGCATTTTGCCTGAAATGTCACATGACAACATATGCACGCTATCTCACTGATGCTGAGAAGTCAATATACGCTCAAATGTCTCATCCATAATGCTGGAATTGGCCTTCATTACAGAGGGGAAATCAGTAACATGATGATGTAGGTGTCCTTTTGAGAGTCATGCTTAACATCAACCTTTTAAAAATATTTGCTATGCTACAATACAGTAAACTGTATTGCAGTACATATTTTTTTGCCTAAATCTAAATCAGTCCACAGATTTTTACTTCTAGTCCTGGCAGCCTGTTGCCCTACATTAGTTCCATGTGTTTCCTTCTCTAATGCACCTCATTCATCTCATCAATTCCCAAGTACTGAAGAGTTGATTTAAAACCACAGACCTAAATGTGTCATAAAAAACAGCCAAACAAAATGATGAAAAAATGTTTTCATGCACTGCTGTGAAACTGCCTTCAGTCTTTTATGCTTAGTGTAATATCTTTTTTCACTTGAGATATAAACTCATGTTAGTTTATTCCCTTCCTCCCCCCACACATTTCTTCGTTTCTGCTCTGTACATTCCTCATGTTAAAATGGAAGGCTTTTTAAACTTGTGTGGAGAGCCACTAAAAATAATTACAGCGTCCTTATTTTTAATAACAAATGTCCAGAGGTTCACTTGGTAATTATTATGTGGCCTTTATTAGCCACTATAAAAATGAAGGATCTCTCTCCCTCTCTCTCTCTCTCTCTCTCTCTCTCTCAGTCCATGTCTTTTTATCCACATTTTAATAATCTTCCCATGTAATAAAAATCGAAATGCACACATGGACCTTTGATGAGAAATTTATTTTAAATGGTGAAGTCATCATTACAGACAGCTGTGAAACTGGTAAAGGGTTACAGATCCATGCTTTGTTAAGAATATTATGATTATTTTCTGGGTTTGTGTTATGAGGCATACCATCATCTTGATATGCTGTGAATTGGGCATCTGTGGAACTTGAGGATTGCTTTGTGTATAGTTTTTTTTGGGGGTCTCTGTGGATTTAGATGCACATTATGTGTAAGATTTATTACCATCTGTGCCTGCATTCTGGCCAAGAACTGAAGTGATTAGTATTGGAAAAAGGTGCACAATGTGGATTAAAATGTGTTGTTTTCACTTGTGCGTTGTTTTCTCTTCAGACATTCAGAATATTATTTCAAAATTAGAAAATGGAAGATCAACTTTACGGTGTACTTAATATAAAGCCCATACTGAGGAGAGCATCTTTTATTCATTTTAAATGAAATTCAATCAAAGTGGAACAATGTGATGTTGATGAAAAGAGAGAGAGAGGAAGTAAGAGTTAGACAGAGACAGATAGAAGCTGCCTCTCAGTGCCTGCTGTAATTGAAAGCACACTTAAAAAGAATGTGTGTGTGTGTGTGTGTTTTCTGGACTTTAAAAGCAGCTTTTCAAAGGGGTTGAATTATATGCCACTGCAGGATTAGCATAGTATGGAGATGCTTTCACCGACATATATATGTCAGCTCCAGATCTGCCCTTTTACCTGCTGCCTTTCTAGTCAGCTTTCTCGAAGTACAA
Organism: Hemibagrus wyckioides; assembly: GCF_019097595.1. Classification (NCBI taxonomy): domain Eukaryota; kingdom Metazoa; phylum Chordata; class Actinopteri; order Siluriformes; family Bagridae; genus Hemibagrus; species Hemibagrus wyckioides. The sequence goes on along the minus strand of NC_080733.1, from coordinate 11,086,070 downwards.
TGTGCATACTTTTACTGCGATCTGTGCTTCTCTGAAACATCACACATACCTGAAATTGAGCTACAAAAGTATTTCTGTATTCCAAACGTATGTATACCTGTATCTAACCCAAGAAAAATTACGCTTGGACAACATGCTCAAATGTTTAACTGGTTCACACATGTTCTCAGGGTAAAAATCTAAGGCTACCATTTTTAATTTAGTGCCAAGTGTAACTTTCACATGCCAAAGCACTGACACGTCTTTGGGAAGTTGCTGTCTTTTATGTAGCCAGCACAACTTTTCCTGGCTTCTGATGTAAGTGTGGAAAAAGAGGCTTTTTTTATTCATGAATAATAATGTTACTGCCCATAGGTTACAAAATGATTAATTACCCAAATATAAAATGAATTATACAATCAAAAGAGGAAAATATGAATATTCGTTGAGTAGTATGAGAAGGAGATTTCTTCCAACAAAAATGTCTTCAGTCAATTTAACCCCTTTCAGTTTCCAGATGCTGTCCAGACGTTCTCACTCTCATAGCATTCCTCATTCTTGTAACTACATAGGTTTTCTCTTACTTGAGCTGAAAAAAGCAAAGCTGTCACTGAATATTAGTCTGGATTTTAATTGTTTTATTATATTTAGTTTTACAGTAATGATGTATTGAAATAAAATACTTGGCTACAGAACTGAAACTGAAATATACAAAAACCTAAATTTAAAAATTTATACTATTACATTTACAGCTTCTGGCAGACTCCATTATCCAGAGCGACTTACATTTTATCTCATTTTGTACAACTGAGCAATTGGATTAAGGGCCTTGCTCAGGGCCCAGCAAAGTCAAAGAAGAATGCATGGTGGCCTCAAACTCACAACCTTCCAATCAGCAGCCCAACACCTTAACCATTAAGCTACCACATCTCCTACTGTGACTTCTACTACTACTACTAATGATAATAATAAATTAATTAAGTCACTTCAGTGAAACTAGACAGATGTAAGTTGGAAAAACATCTGTACTACTTCTACTACTACTACTACTAATAATAATAACAATAATAATAATAATAATAATTTCAATTCAGTGAAACTACACAGTTGTTAGTTGGAAATACATCTCCTGTATGTTATAATGTGAGCTCAGCATGTTCCTCCTAAAAGCTATTCACCTTGTTTGCTCACTAATAAGTTAATAGTAGTCCACATACCAGCCCAGGCCATTCTAGCACTCTAATGGCTCTTGTGCTTCTTTTATATTAATACAGATACTAATTCTCCTGCTGAGCTGAGGCACATATCTGTGAGCAGTAAATTCTGATTGTCAGCTACTGAAATATAAATGATAAATCTACTTTGTGTGTCGTCATTCAGCTCTATACCGCAATAACTTATAATAATACATTTTAATAAACCCTAGAAATTCTCAATTCTGACTGGTTTAGAATGTGATAAACCAATCAATCCCATCCGTATGCTCTGTGTAAAACCTTGTGCTGACCTTTTGGCCCAGAGTTAATAAAACATAGAGATAAAAGTAAATTAGATAATGGATGTTATGTGACTAGTTTGGCCTGTTATGTTGTGAGAGTTATCCAAGTTGTAATGAAGGGAATACTCCAATCTCACGGCTGCTTAATCAATATTTCATACGCGTCACGACTCCAGGACTCTGGCTTCCCTCCAAAGAGAAGCTGTTGGAAGAGTGAACTGGAAACTTTTCGTTGGCCTAAGATTAAACCCAGTTTATTTACCTTTAATGACACATTCTTTAGCCGTTCTGCAGCTCTACTGGAGCACTTAGTATGTTTTGCTCCTCATCATAGTGATCATAGGATCTGTGATGTTGTCTTGATGATTTTTTGGCTTGCTGATCTGTTGGATGTGAGTTTCTGATGGAGGTTTGACTGGTTTGGTGATGGCAGCTTGTAAATGAGACCAAGCATGAAAGTGATTAAAGACTGTAGAAATGAGCAGTGTGTGTGTGAACACTGAGAGAAGAGCAAAAATGTATTCTTTTATTAGTGTAATTAATGAGGAGGGCTGTTTGGTTTATGAGAGCCCTTAGAGTGTTGCGTGACTCTCTCTTGTGCCAATGCAGCTGGACTCTCGATCCTAGAACATTGGAACTGGATACACAAGACTTTTATAGTCTTAAACAGAAAACCATTTTGGACAGTTTTCCTGTTTGTATTTGTTTTTCTCTGTGTGTTATCTTATAAACAAATCTGTTCAGCATTCATTTGATTGTCATTTACTTCACTGAGATATAACACAAATATGCTGATTTACAGATGAGCATGTTGGTTTATGTAGAGTTTTCTTCCCTGTAAAGTGAAGGCACATAAACTTAAGGTGGTTTTATTATATAACACGTTACATGACAGGTTTTTCAGACAGAAAGATTTCCCATGACAGCACATAATAAACTATTATATGTGTAAGCTTTAACGTTAGGCTTAAAATATATCACAAAAAGATGCTGAATTCGTTTTTGTGGCTCACAGTGCATTGTTTTTTATAATTTTATATCATATTTAGGGATCCTCTGTCTGACCTAAATACTTTTAAAATACTTTATGCACTTTTTTTTTTTACACATTGATGGACTGGAACCGGATCTGTTAAAGATATCCTCTGTATGCCTTCTGGGCTTTCAGTTATTTTTAGCTGGATTATTTTCAGAGCAGATAAGACATCAGCATTTTGGTTCAGTATTAAAGTTAGTTTTTAAATAGATTTCGAGTCAGTGTCATGTGGATGGCGGTAATGATAGTTAGCTAATTACTACTAAAGTAAGATGTAAGGTTTTGTTTATACTGGTGTCTTAAGATGACAGCTGCAGTTTCATACAGGTATTTTTTTTTGTGGCCGCTATTAGCCTTGTTGAATTAACCTACTTAATTTGCTACGCTAGCCATAGCTGTCTTTGCTGATAATGCAGCTAGGTACACAGCTAGCTCTCTAGCTTTGTTGCTAGCTTGCTTACTGTCATACATCAACGCTCCTGCTAATTAGCTTGTCAGAAAGTTGAAACTTGATTCAAGTACAACTTATTTTCACTTAATTTGCATTTATTTAGTGTCATACATATTTGCAGTGAGACAATGTAAATTGTTCAGTGGAACAGAAATGATAATAAACTAAGACCTGACTGCTTTTTTTTAAAAATCTATTAACATTTATAATAACAATATATTACAGAATAGAGCTTCCCTGAGCTTATAAAATGCATAAACTATAAAAAAAACTATAAAAACAATAAAAACTGTATAAGCTTCATTTGAAAATACCTTTACATAAGACATTCATTTGATGTATCCAGTAACATATTATCTAAATCTAACGAGGCAAATACCAGAGGCTTAGTTTGCTAGGTTGAAATATAGACTACCAGTCAGAGTAAGTTAATGGAAATGAGGTGCAAATCCAACTAAAAATTCCAATCTCACACGACCTACCAAATATTAACATTATTAGCCAAGAATTTAAGAAGGTGTTAAATAAAACGTAAACTCACCTTACCTAAGTGCCTTAACTCCTAATTCCTTAAACCGTACATCCAGATGCCACACAGCGTGCCTGAATAATTGCCTTATAATAATGCCTCATAATTTGAATATCTGTGGGCTCAATGAGAGAAACATTTGGAATATAAGATGGCAGTGTGAAGCTTAGCTGAAGGTGGCAGATATCATGTGTCTCTTATAACAATGATCATTATGAAAGATCCTATGGAGTGCAGTAGAATCTTAGTTTGCGAACACTTTTACGATCTAGGTTTGCTATTTAATTATGCCCGAATGCTTGATTCTCATTGCTCTGGTGTTGATGAGTTTTCTATAAGCATGGATCTGGTATTAGTTCTATCTGTACAGTTTATATTAATAAACTCGTTCTAATGCATCATTGTGACTATGTACACAGGGGTTTGTATGGTGGATACATGTAGTTATTTATATGGTGTTGGGTTGAATTGTTACTAAATCAGAATTATTTTGGAAACAGTCTCCAGTATCAGTTCTAACTTTGTTTCCTGTCATGGGACAGTTTTCAGAATGGAAAGATTTGTGGCTTCAGTGCAACATGACAAGCTGCATTTTCTTGTCCTGTTAACCAGATAAAAAAAAAGAGACTATTGAGGAAACTGCTGTTACTTGCTGCTCTAATGTAAGTGAAAACAACTTGTTTTACAGATGTTCCACAATCTTAAACGAACAACATTTTGCTCTGTCCCTCTTCGGCTAATTCAAAAATTGTATGTTGGCAAGTCGGTGTTGTATAAGAGGAGTAAAACATGTTGTTCTGTTATACTGTTAGAACTTTGGGATAGATCAAATTGCCCTGTCAAACCTCCATAATGTCTGTAATTAATGACATATTAGGGATCTTAAAATGCTATTTAAAATCTTATAGAAGTATAGTCCTTCACTCATTTATAAAGTAAGGAGGAATCCAATGCTACTGTTGAAGTGATTTTGTCCAGGGACATGCTTTCATTTTTAAAATCAATATAGCGAAATGTACTCCGAAGCCCTCCACACGTACAGTGATAGCGTGATTAGACTCATTGTGTGTAAGGGGTTGAAAGAGTGGAATGGGCCAGCTGAGAGGCTGAGATGGAGTGAACAGCTCCAGCCAAGCATAAAATGCAGTGCAAGTGAGCTGATGCATGAGAGGCAGCCTAACACTGTTCTCATCTTCGGGAGCCCCGCCAGCATGATCTTTTTTTCCACCTAGATAGTGATGGTCAAAAAGCGTCCTCTTGGCTGTGTCGCATATATCTGACAGCTCTGTCTGGCCGTGTTTATAACAAATGTACTCATGCAGCTATTTTCTTTGTGAGATTAAAGAAAAAGTCACAAACAACATGAACACCGCTTCAGGATGATTAAATAACATGCACTGCATTATATTAGGCAAATATATATCTAACAAACTTTCTCATCTTGCTTCTGCCTGAAAAACCTCTCATGTAACTGGTTATATAATAAAATCACACAGTAGCAGAGAAAAAACTTTTACACAGCTTGTTATGTATTACGCATTGTTATATTTGTAGGACTTATTTTTCTCATGAGTTTGTAGGGTGGGCGTTTCCCTTTTTTATTTTTATTTTTTTCTTCCAGAGAGTTATTTTGGTATTGTTTGCCCTCATGTTTGATTTATCATTGTAAAGTTTGTTGCATTAATCAAATACAAACCCATCACTACCTTTTCAGATGCCTCTATAAGGCATGTTTATTGCTTTAGCATTTGCCTCCAAGGACTAACACATGAGCTTCACATAAAATTTATTATTGGGCTTAAGTTGGATTTTTGTCTGGTCTCATATGAAAAGAGGCTCTTTAAAGAAATTCCTTTATTTTCCACAGGCAAATATTTCTGTTCTACATCCTCAATTGCTGTTTATTCAAAAGTCTCTGCATCTCTTCTTATTAACTGAGTACATTTTTTTTTCTCTTATTTTATAGAAATGGATTTATGGGTAACTTTCTACAATCTGTTCAATCTTTTATTTCTTAAAGCCATGACTGCAAATTTAGTTTCAAACAATATTTCATAAAAGTTGGGTTTTTATTACTGTAGAAAGACATCAACAGCACCCTTTTGCAAGTACTACTAAATGCAGACAGGGAAAAGGGTAGGAGGATAAATCACTGTCAAACATCAACTATAAAAGGAAAAATGGCAAATGGTCAGAACTTTCAAAAGAATCAAAAGGCTTTCCTGAAGTACTTGTGTCTAAGCAGCATTCTACTCACTACCAAGCCAATAAAAATGCCATAATTTCTCTGAAAAGATCATCTGACCATTTTTGACAGCCAGGCAATCTTAGAAGTATGAAATATAAAAACCCCAAAACAAATATGTTAATTGGTTTAAACCACATAAACAGAACTAGTACATCCAAAATAGACAAACATCTAGTGATATTTGATATATAAAGCAGCATAAGTAAATCACATTTAAATAGTTCCATGTGTAATCCTCATCAGTTATCAGGGTTGAAATTTATTCTGTATTCTCTGTTTCACAGATGTGGAGTCTATAATGTTATCACCATACAGCATACAATCCAGCTGCCGTTTGCTGTTCATAGCCAGGATAATGTTTAACCCTGAATTCACCCCACATGCCTAGTGCAAGCGACAAGTCAAGGGTTGTGTCCAGTGTCACCTCATGCTTCATGTCAAAGTCTCAGTTCATTCACACCGGCCATCTTTCCGCTGCCTTTCTGTCTACCATATGGCAGCGCAAAGTGCAACATAACACACTTTTCATTTCAATCTGTTTTGGCAGCTCCTGCATTCAGTTATTAGTTATGAGGTGGTGGTTATAGTGCATTATGAATTGTTAACTCAGTGATGATGCTGACATCTGAAATATATTCAGAAAATATTGAATATTTATACTTATCATATCTGAGCAGATTATCGACAGACATGTGCTATTATGATAATATCTAAAGTATAATACCTTATAACTTTGTAAGCTGTGTGTAAAGTGAAACATATTTTACACAAACAAGCGAACAAAAAATCTATCTTTCTGAAATCTTTCTTCATAATATTGTCACTGGTTTTAATATTAGGAAAATCTTCAATGAGCTGTGCATATAGTGAAATGTGCTAAGCTATGTTAGATATATTACCTATAATGCTATTTATTAAGAACTCATTATGCCTAAGGAAGGTTGCTTTATAGTGTATTGTTGTAGGAAGTTGTTACAGGGTGTAACATGCCTTTGAATGCATTGTAGCATGTTGTGAATGTGTTGATAATTCATTACAGATATGGCTTTTATAGAAAGTTTTGTCTGTGCGGTAGTGTTGTTTTATGAGGAACATGTTTAATCAGCTTGACTCAGAAGTTACAAACTCCTCCCCAAAAAAATCTCTTGAACCCAAAAACATTGTTTTTTAAAGGTGAAATATATATTTTTTGTAGCTGAGTGCAGTGAAATGTTAATGCATTGTGTTTCAGAAGCCTGTGGAGTCGATAAAATGTTTATTTTCTAAATTACTTTCTAAAAGCATGTATGACTCAAAACCGAGCCTTCCTGCTAAAAACTTTCAATTCAGACATTTCGTAGTGTAGACTGGTGTTATATACAACACCTATCAAATATCAAAGGCAGTTTGTGCTGCTTTATGAAACAGGAAAATGCACCAGACATTTCCTTAGAGCTGAAAGATTTCATGTTCCTCCTGAGATCCATCATCCCCTTTTAAAACAACCATTCTTAAAATGCAGACACAGAATGCTGCCCTTCAAAGTTTGGAGGGCATTTAGCTGGAGCTGAGCAGCTAATCTGGACACCCAGCTGCTGCTGAAGAGGAAAGAGAACATAAAGATTAGGCAGCTTCTCATATGAATGGAGCACCCACTGTGTAGGACCAAGAGACCAGCAGTGAAGAGGATCATTAATGCACTTGAACTTACTTACCTCTCTTTATTCTGTACTCTACTATCTTCACTTTCCAGATGGAGACATTACTGAGCACACTTTAAGGATTGACCTACACTAATTTCTGTTAATCTTCTCATACTTAGCTAACACTCAGGTCTCATATATAAAAATGACCAGTGATCCTCCTTTTACTTTCTTCCCCTTTCTTCTGCCTCTAGCTGTGGGTTTAGGTTTTAGGGACATAACCAATCACCAGTACTTTATTTGCTATGACTTGATGTGTTAAACATCAAATGTACAAATATAGATAAACAATATGATAGATAAGCATGCAGTAATAGTCACAGGCATGGGGGACACTAAAGATGCAACAAAAATCTTTTCACTTTCATGCTGGTTAGTGGTCGGATATGAGGCTAGCCGGACGAAGAAACAACATGTGATATTTTCAACACGTGAAAATTTTCTTGGGAAAAATAAGTCCTGCAAATATGAAAATACTTAATATACATAAAGACAGAATGGGATCAATACATTTTTAGTAAGGCATTTACATCTTTAGGAACTCCTTGTTTTAGTCCCTGCATGGATTAAATTATGTTTTCCGCACACATCTCCAGTGTTCCAGGGCTCAGCTTCTCAAACTTCCCAAACTAATTATACAATTTAGCAGATTGTGCACCTGGACGAATGTAGCATTAAACTAAATCATCTGACTGATACTGAGGTTGCCTTTTATGCTTTATGCCCGTAATGACAGTCTACCAGCCCAGAAGGTGCCTGATAAACAAACGTGTTGGAACACTCTGACAATTTGACTGGCCTACAAAATCTCCAAAAACTTGTGATTTCTTGGAGCAGCAGGTGGAACAACTTAACAAGCAACCATGAACTGTGGACCCAGTGTATGAAAAAATGGGCTTAGTGTAATTTGACAGAAACTCAAGACTGAAGAATCCTTACCTGACACTATTGCCGCTCTTATTAAGGGCAGTTGAGGTGTGACCGTTATATATAGCTCAATCTATCTATCTATCTATCTATCTATCTATCTATCTATCTATCTATGTATATGTATATATTTATTTATATATATATATATATATATATATATATATATATATATATATATATATATATATATATATACTATATTGCCAAAAGTATTCGCTCACCCATCCAAATAATCAGAATCAGGTGTTCCAATCACTTCCATGGCCACAAGTGTATAAAATCAAGCACCTAGGCATGCAGACTGTTTTTACAAACATTTGTGAAAGAATGGGTCGCTCTCAGGAGCTCAGTGAATTCCAGCGTGGAACTGTGATAGGATGCCACCTGTGCAACAAATCCAGTCATGAAATTTCCTCGCTCCTAAATATTCCACAGTCAACTGTCAGCTGTATTATAAGAACGTGGAAGTGTTTGGGAACGACAGCAACTCAGCCACGAAGTGGTAGGCCACGTAAACTGACGGAGCGGGGTCAGCGGATGCTGAGGCGCATAGTGCGAAGAGGTCGCCAACTTTCTGCAGAGTCAATCGCTACAGACCTCCAAACTTCATGTGGCCTTCAGATTAGCTCAAGAACAGTGCGCAGAGAGCTTCATGGAATGGGTTTCCATGGCCGAGCAGCTGCATCCAAGCCATACATCACCAAGTGCAATGCAAAGCGTCGGATGCAGTGGTGTAAAGCACGCCACCACTGGACTCTAGAGCAGTGGAGACGCGTTCTCTGGAGTGACGAATCACGCTTCTCCATCTGGCAATCTGATGGACGAGTCTGGGTTTGGCGGTTGCCAGGAGAACGGTACTTGTCTGACTGCATTGTGCCAAGTGTAAAGTTTGGTGGAGGGGGGATTATGGTGTGGGGTTGTTTTTCAGGAGCTGGGCTTGGCCCCTTAGTTCCAGTGAAAGGAACTCTGAATGCTTCAGCATACCAAGACATTTTGGACAATTCCATGCTCCCAACTTCCTGGGAACAGTTTGGAGCTGGCCCCTTCCTCTTCCAACATGACTGTGCACCAGTGCACAAAGCAAGGTCCATAAAGACATGGATGACAGAGTCTGGTGTGGATGAACTTGACAGGCCTGCACAGAGTCCTGACCTCAACCTGATAGAACACCTTTGGGATGAATTAGAGCGGAGACTGAGAGCCAGGCCTTCTCGTCCAACATCAGTGTGTGACCTCACAAATGCGCTTCTGGAAGAATGGTCAAAAATTTCCATAAACACACTCCTAAACCTTGTGGACAGCCTTCCCAGAAGAGTTGAAGCTGTTATAGCTGCAAAGGGTGGACCGACGTCATATTGAACCCTATGGATTAGGAATGGGATGTCACTTAAATTCATATGCGAGTCAAGGCAGGTGAGCGAATACTTTTGGCAATATAGTGTATATATATATATATATATATATATATATATATATATATATACAAACTACCAGTCAAAAGTTTGGACACACCTTTTAATTCAATGTTTTTTGTTTAGGGATTTATTTTCTACATTCTAGAACAATACTGGAGATTTCAAAACTATGAAATAATACACATGGACTTAAGTAATCCATATGTAATGACAACAAAAAACAGTCAGTTGTTATTTTAAGACACGAAGGTCAGGTGTTCTGGAATAGTTCTTGCAAGAACAGTATTGTCAAATGCATTTGCAAAACCCATCAAGCACCATGATGAAACTGGCTCACATGAAGACCATCCCAGTAAAGCAAGACCAAAACGTACCTCTGCTGCAGAGGAGAAGTTCATTTAGAGTTACCAGCCTCAGAAATCACCAATTAACAGCACCTCAGATTAGAGCCGTTATGAAGGCTTTACAGAGCATCAGTAGCAGACATATCTCAATATCAGCTGTTCAAAGGACATTATTGTGTATTTCAGCCGCCTTCAGCATTGTTTTACAATGTAGAAAGAAATAAACATCAGGAAAGGCCATGGAATTAGAAGATGTGTCCAAACTTTTGACTGGTAGTGTATATATATATATAAATTCCTTGAATTTTCTTTATATTTTTATGGTTATATTTTCTATTGTGCACCAGTACACCAAGGTAAATTCCTTGTATGTGTAAAACCCACAGTACTTGGAAATAAAGCTGATTCTAATTCTTACAGATTCTACATATAATTCTTCTATCTTTATATCATATGTATAAGAATATATATATATATATATATATATATATACACACACACAAACACACACATACATATTCACTTTGTTAAATCTTGATTAAGGCCAATCAGTTTTTGTGAGCAATTCAGTAATGGCTCATTGAAATCATTTAGAACAAGAAAAGCATGAACACAAAGGCAAACGGCATAAAAGAAGAAATATAATACAGAAGGGAAAAAAAATTCTAACACAAAGAGCAGGAAACTAAAAAAATGTTCTAAGAGATTAAGTGGAATAAATCTGGACATTTACATTCAAAATGATAGTTTTGCTTGTTTCATTAGCAATATCTTAACACAGACATTTTGATCGTTTGAATTGTTTCAATTATTGTGATAAAAAGTGATCGTGTTTATGCAAAAACTAATATAAATGTCTTGGTTTTATTGATGCAAAAAAAAGGTATGCACACTGACCTCATCTGTAATACATAAATTGTTACAACATTTCTGTATCCCAGCCACTTTGAATAATTATTTAATGACATTTCTTTTTTATTATTTATCTTATTTTATTAGTTTAAATTTGAGGAAAATGCACTGTGCAAAACATAAAGCAAGAAACACAAAATTGTAAGTTATTAATTATATCAAATTGATGAGCATAATAAAAAAAAATCAAATTTTAGACTTCTTCATGAGCAACTACATCGATTTATTATTACAGGCGGGATATGAAGGCGGGATATCAAGTTTTTGAAGTTTCCACCTCCATCTGTTCGTACTTCTCATGTTAAGAAAATGCTGTCTCATTTTTCTATAAAAAAAAAGAGTGATAAACTGAGCACTGAACACCTGGGAACTGAATGGTTATCAACACCATGAGATTTACATGGCAGGAAAATGGCATGGATGCCATTCAGAATCATGAAGTGATGATAAAAGAAGAAGAGCAGTAGTGTTGTGATCCTAGTTCTTCAAAATTTGTCAAGATACATTGTCAGGATAAGTCTTTTCCCACTATGTAAACAGACAGACAGACAGACAGACAGACAGACAGACAGACAGACAGACAGACAGATAGATAGATAGATAGATAGATAGATAGATAGATAGATAGATAGATAGATAGATAGATAGATAGATAGATAGATAGATAGATAGATAGATAGATAGATACTTTATTCATGCCAAAGGGAAATTCACAGCTTCTAGCAGTATCCACAAACACAGGTAATAGGTAAAATAGGAAGGAATATAACAAAAAATACTAAAATACCCAAATGTAGGGTACAAAATATAACAGAAAATATATCAAATAACAAAATATTACACAATTTAACAAAATATAGCAGAAAAATACTAAATACAGAGATTTAAGGAATAAAAATAGAGAATTAGATGAAAACAAGATGAGTAAAGTATTATAAAGAGTAAAATAGATATTTGATATATATTTGATAATATGATAATATGTCTGGATGTTTATGAGAGGTGGTAAACTTATTAAAATGTCAAGCAAACTGGCAATTATTCATCTAAATAATCATTCGGGTAAAATAATTGAAGTACATCTGCAAAATAGATGGTCCTGTATCTCTTTCTGAATGGAAGGAAGTTGAACAGTTTGTGACTAAGGTAGGATGAGTCCTTGATGATTTATGTACTGAAGTTAAATTTATAAAATTTTTAATTTACTCAATTTACATTTAGTAAATTGTCACAACAGCACAGGAATTCACCACAAACTCCACTTCCCAAAAAACACTGTGGTCTACAAACATGGCTGCCACAGACTACAGTTCCCACACAACACTCCACCAGCAGGTTCACGCTCACCCGAGTGCCAATCATTCACATCTGTTCCCAATCACATGCATATCCTTTATAAACAGACCTTGGACACTTTGTGAAGTAATGCTCAGTGTGTTCAAACATCCTTAGTAAACCTTGCGTTTTATTTCTTTTCTGCTTTTTGGATTTGCCCTCATAGTCTTGTTTGTTGATTTCCTGATTACTTGCCTGTCTCTACTTATGGTTTTCTCCTTAACTTTTGGATTTTCAGTATAGTCTCTAAACTGCATTTGCTTCTGTCTCTGATACTGTTGCATGGATTAAAAGAGAAAACTTACAAAGTGAAAAGTAGTTCACTTTGAAAAGAAGAGTTCTATTAAAGAGTACAAATACATATGTACAGATGTCTACCTCAGATCAGATGGTTAAATAGTTGCCTTTCACCGAGGCTTCACGTATAAAGCTTTTGTTTTTGCCGTTAAAAAAATGTATATTCTTCTATGATGTTGGATTGATGGAGCACCCTTTTTAATAACTATACAACATGATTGAATTTAGATACAAATAGCAGTGAAGATTATTTACAATATAGATTAAAACATTTACAACAGTGAACATATATATGACTTATTGCATATTTCCGTATTGAATTCGGCACAATTTTATACTGTGATAGAAATTCATCAGCAGCATGAAGGTCAAACTCAACTGGACTACTTTGCTTAAGGCAAACAGAATTAAATGTATTAAAATAGTTAAGCGTAATAGTGACCTTGTTGTAGGTTCTTGGACAAATCAGATTTTTCTGTGTGTTCTGTCTTGTGTCAAGTGTTATTTCCAACAGTTAAATGCTTGCTGTGGCGTAAAACCTGCACTATTTTGCAAAGACAGATGAAGATTAGGGATATCTGATTAAGTGTTGAAAAATGCAGTTTGTACTATATTTAATGAGCCAAGTTTATTCTGCCTCATAAAGTGCTAAAGACCAATCATAATCAAGGCCATTTTCTATTTAACAGCTGACACGTGTCATTTCCCCCTTTTCTTGGTTCCGATTCTTTTTTAACTCCTGGGCTAAGTATCCTTGATTTGCTGCAGTGTGTATGCGCCAGTATGAATCAAACTCAGAGGAGCTAGAGCCCATGTGGCACTTGGCTGACTCAGAGCTGGACGGAAGATGGATTAGGTGCAAATGTGACTTGTCACGACAAAGGGCTCAGCTTGGAACGGAAGTAAGGGTCAATGAATCAGATTCTGGTAGAAGATGCATTGGCTTAAGACAGAGGGGAGTGGTTGTGAGGTACAGAGTTTCGGTTAAGTGAAATCCCACATTTTTTGAAGTGTAAGTATGCATGACTAAGACAGGTAATCACCAGGATAATTCATACTGTCCGGCCAAGATGAACTTGTGCTCTGAATGTTGTTCATCTGGTCTATGAAGTAATAAAATGGGATAATACAATGCTTTTGTTTTAAGCACACACTTTATTCATTTGTGAGAGTTATGAAACATAATAAACAACACACTATATGACACAGTTCATAAATAATGTGATAGTGTTATATTGTATAAATTCTGTTTGGTGCTTTAGGTTTTAAACGAAACAGTAAAGTTAAAATGCAGAATAAATCTTGGAATGGAAGTCATATCATATGTACAGTATATCAGGAAATGTCCCTGAGGTTACATTTAATACCATTTGCATTACTAGTCATCTATTCTGGTTAGATTTCAGGTTAGTTTTGTTTAGTCGTTTATTTATTTCAGTTCACTTTAATTCACATTAATTTAATCTGTATATAATGGTGAATGGTTAGCCTTTTTACCAGACCTACTGTATCTATTTTGCTGTTGCAACTGCTGCTCAGTTTTATTAAATATGAAGTGATGAAGATATATTACAGTCATGTATAAATAGCTCTGCCCCCTGCATTTCAGCAAATCATGCAGTCATTGCTGGTGATATGAATATTATTTTGTTTTCAAGGCATATCATCATATCATTGGTTATCAGGACACTGATGGTCACTGTACACTGAATGAGATTTGGGATGACTGACTTAAGAAGCTTCTAAGGTTGCTTATGTTGTGTGCTTTGAATCATTTTAGTATTGCATGGTTAAGCACAATCTAGTGCATTTTCAGTCTGGCTGAGAACATTTTAGATGGTGCTGTACACATCAGAATTCACACGCCATCATTAGAGATGATGGTCAGTCAGACACTTTTGTGCCGCAATATCTCGCGTACCGAACAATGCTGAGGACTCGGAGATCATCTGGATGTATGCCTCCCTTTATGGTCTTTGACATATTTCTTCCTGCATCAGGCATACAGTGTCTGTTTCTGCTATGTGAATGTTGTTTGGCTCTTTCTCAGTCTCTTTCTCAGCATTAATCCATTTGCAGAAAAACTTAAAACCCAGTTTAAAATGAATCCGGATTTAATTTAATCCAGGCTTATGAGGTACATTTTAATTAACTTTAATTCTGTTTCTTCGTTACTTTAAAGTCAGATTTCAGTTAGGTATTAATTTTAATTCATTGCAGCTGATGTGGATTGAATTTTTAAAATGGCAACATGGGCATTTCAGAGTTACGCCAATGTTTTCACTCAAAATAGCTATTGCTTGGTCTCATTTTTTCCCCAGACATAAACATTTTAGTCCCTAGTTGTGGTTTTATTGCTGATTTTGTAAGATGTGTAAAATAGTAATAGTAATGCAATACAAATTGAATTAAATGAACAACAAATATTTGTGTTATTTGTCAAATTTGTGCTGTTGTAATGCACCCATAATGGTGTGTGTGTGTGTGTCTTTGTATAATTGTTTTGTGTAAATGTTCAGCGACATGTTGCCCTGCTTTACTGCCACTGTGTAACATAGGTTTTTAACTTATATGGGTCAACACTTTAATCGGTACAGTGTTGAGTATAATGCTGAGTATTAGTATGAGGGGGTACTGTGTTGTGATAATCTTGACTTTTTGGATGTTGCTACTGCTACAGAGCTGAAATAACTGGAATGCTAATTTTCTGAATTGAAAATTTATTTTCAATTTTCAATAATTGAGTTAAAGTCAACACAGAGTGTAAGTGTATAAGTTCTCATTCATTCATTCTTTCATTCATTTTCAGTAAATGCTTTAACCTGTTCAGTGCTGTGGTGTATTAGGAGCCTACTGCAAGAACACTGGATGCAAGGTTGAAGGGATGCCTGTCCATGATATGTCTCAGAGCACCATGCTTACACACTTGTTCACACCTAGAGTAATTTTAGCATAGCCAGTCCACCTGCAAACATGTTTTTAAAGGTTGGAAGAAACCAGAAATCCTGGAGGAAACCTGTTTGAACACGTAAATAACAGATAAATCTCCACACACTCATAGGGTAAAAACTTTATAATCCCAAGGTCTAGTTTCATTTTGCCTGCCAAAAGCAACATGTACAAATGTGCATTTGATATGGAAGTATGTTGACTCTAATCATAGCTGCCAAGTGTAGCAGTGTTTCACTTCACACACCATCTGCTAGAAAACTGAGCCAAAGCAACACAAATGATCACTCTGTCCAATTGTCGCTGACCAGACTATGAATGGCTTCACTTGAAGGTTCCCCTGACTATCAGCAATGATGCAGCATCGCTTCTTCTCAGCATCACCCTGGCTCTCTGAATCTTTTTGTGAAATAGTATCTGTTATCAGATAATA
The DNA here is from genome assembly GCF_019097595.1 of Hemibagrus wyckioides. Lineage (NCBI taxonomy): Eukaryota > Metazoa > Chordata > Actinopteri > Siluriformes > Bagridae > Hemibagrus > Hemibagrus wyckioides. The sequence goes on along the minus strand of NC_080733.1, from coordinate 11,070,032 downwards.
AAGCTGAGAAAGTCACTGTGTATCACATGGGATGTTGAGAAGCTTGGTGATAAAATTCCTTATCACTTTAAATGAAACTGACACACTCTGATAGAGCGAGGACTGAAATTGCACCATTGCCATGTGTGGGGAAAAAAGCCACAAAACATCATTACAGCACATCATTACACAATGGATTTGGAGATTTCTGCTGGACAGTACTTTTGTCCATGTGGTAATGCTTCCAGACAGGATTTTTGTCTCAGCAAAATGCGTTTCGGACAACTCGACACCTCGCCAAGCAGTTTTAGACAGAAAACGTCTTCTTTAAAAGAAAAGTGTCACAGCTCATCAATCATTTGTCATATTCTGGGCTAGATATGGTTCAGAAGACCTTAAAATTCTTGTGGCTGCCATCTCAAGGCTTCAGCAGTCAAGCATCAGTCCTCTTCATCTCTGATTAAATTGAGTATTTTATCTCATCTCAGAAAAAATATGGAATCATCCAAAAGTGACAGCTCTTCTCTCAGTCCCATCATGTGTGTTGATGGTGAGCTGGAAAGGCACTAGATGCTGTTAGAACAGTGAACATCTGTATGTGCCTGCACTTGATCTACAGTAAGTGCAACAAGCCCTTATGCATAGCTTCGCTGGGAGAGAGTGGCACATGTCCCACTTAGTAATTGGGTTGCTGATTATGGACAGTCTATTAAATGCATTTTCCTGTCTACTTGTTGAGAATGCTTGGGTCCATTTTTGGGCTATATACATGTCATACCTATTAAAGCTGGTTAACGGCTCTTTGCTGTAAGGGTGGTGTACTTTTTTTGGTCGGCAGCAGGGTTAATGGATTGAGAATTTTTATGCACTCTGAACTAACCATAATGGTGCTTTTCTGATGGGGCAATTGCCTTAGGGTATGAAATGGAAAATAGAAACTCAAATACAGAGCCAAAGACACATGTTAGATGAATCACCTAGCAAGCTTTAATGCTAGGGCACAAAGAAAAACTGCAGGGCTTAAACCATGACACAAAGTAGATTGCACCTTGTCTTTATTGTCAGCTTCATCACGCTGCTTTGACCTTTGAGGGATGAATCACACTATGCTGGATATCTTCATCTCTAAATAATGTTTGCTGTTTTTGCTTTGTGCCATTGTACATCCTAGGCATTCCATCACAGTTGACTTTAATGACTGGCAATTCACTTACGCCACATTTTCGTAAATGAGAGATGATACCGTTGTGAGCAGCACTGTCATTTCTCTTCAAATACTATCTCGGAAATGAAAAGGAGCAGTATATCTCTAATGAGGCTCGGTCCTCAGCTGCCAGGTAAAACACAAGCAATGCTGCAATAGGGAACATAAAAGACTCTGTGGTTGTTCAGACAGTCTGATTGGATCCTTCATCACCAGAGTACTTATATGTTTTTGCATTTTGGGACAGTTCTGTATCTAGACATACAATGGAATCCCTGGAAAGCATTACACATTTTAAAGCAGTCTAAGTTCTGACTTAGACTAAAATATACAGTAATGAATAATGTTTAGAGTGCAAGAAGTGTGTTTTTAAGAATACAGAACAGCAGAGTGGAAAACATTGTGAAGTTGGAGCCAATTAAGGACTTCATATAAACTAAAGCTGAGTCACTGCTAGAAGAACATCCGAGAGTGTATTTTTACAAATGTTTTAAGGTATATAATTTACCAGGCATCCAATTATTGTCTTTAATGGAGTCTTTTAATTTCTGTCTCCAGTACATAATGCATCAATTACAATAATTACATGCAACGTTTTGCATTTTTGTGATTTCTTGGTGAAAAAAAAAGAATCTAAACCTCTATTTAAAATGTATCTACAAAAAAAGTAATTCGAGGATGCCAAAAAAATGAAGTGTTGTGGCACAGTAGGTTGAGCTGATGCCCAGTTCCAAGGCACTGGGATCGACTGGAAGCTCTGGTTACTATGTGTGTAGTTCATTTTCTGTTCCCCCTTAATGTCTGTGTGGGTTTCCTCTTGGTTTTCCATATATCCCGCATCTCTATATGTAGACTGACTATGCTAAATTGCCTCAGGTGTGAATGAGTGTGTGAATGGGTGGGTGGGTATTTGTGTGACACCATGAGATGAATTGGCTTTCAATTCTGTATGTGCATAGGTATAAAATGGTCTACACCAGGTTATGGCATATTACGTGACTGATTAATATGGCTACAGTGCTAAATAGACAGTGAGAGGAGGAGTACGACTCATTATAAATTGGGATTGCTTTGTGTGCAAAATACACTTGCTGCACAGGTGTATCATTTAGCCACCGAAAGAGCTTCTCGGCTTCACCTAAGCGGCCTACGAAAGTAGAGTTCTCCATTATGGCTAAAAGTTTAGTGCAAAAATTTAGTGCAAAATATTTTGTACAAATAACACAACACAAAACAAACAAAAAAGTCTATACTCATTAGTCAACATACAGTATATTGTATACAACATGTATACTTACTAATCTACTGTATCAGGTTGTACACACATACATTTATTTGGAACTTTGTATAAATTAAATTCTTCTTCATTTTGTCCTGATGGGAAAATACTACAGAAAGTACATTTCTGCTAATCTGAGACAAACAACAATTGCAGAGAGATTACAGTTTCAGTGTACTGAAATGCTCTCTGAAAAAAATTGATGCTGTCGAAATGTAATATTTTTGGTTCCTGGTTGCCAATATTGCATTTGCAGTACAGGTTTGAGAGTGAAAGCAACACAAAAGTACAGGTTTGAAAATGACAGGTGAGTGCACGCTATGGTAATATGGTAATATACAGTTTACTCCCCAGCCCAACTAACACGGGGAATAAGACTTCTGGCTGTTGTAGATTCTAAGCTGTATCAGATGGTAGAGTGGATCCAGAGGCTTTCTGGATTGTGTCCATCAGTGGTGCTACCTACTGAGGCGCTGAAAGCACACACACTGAGGGAGTCTGGTTACACAGCAGAGTAATTATCTCACAAAAAGTGGATTTACAAGGTGTGACTGAAAAGATCTGTTGGGGAAGGCAGATTGACAGGGAGCCAAGTGCCTGAGAAAAGACAAATTTACATCAATACATCATGTTGATAACACAGTCTTGATGGTTTAATTGTCTTATTCATTCATGCATCTTCAGTAACCACTTTATCCTGGTCAGGGTGGTGGATCCAGCCAGTAGTGAGCACTGAGCAGGAGGCAGGAATACACACTGGATGTGGTGCCAGTCAAATGAAAGGTATCACACATGTACATTTACATACTCATTCACACCTAGAGGCAATTTAGAGTAGCTAATCCACCTACCGGCATGATTTTGGAAGGTGGGTGGAAACTGGAGAACTCAGAGGAAATGAGGAGAACATGCAAAACTCCACACAGAGAGGAACTCGACAATAAATCAAACAGCAAATCTAATGTAACCCTGGACCTAATATCTGTCTAACACTTTTCTCTTTCTTGACTTTCCAGACAGATAGAATCTCAGAGCATGGGCTGGAAAGGTATCTACTGGCTTTTAATGTTGTTTGTGTTGGTGAGTATGAAAAGATTTTATTCATAGCTTTGTCAGCGTTGAAAATTTATATCTATTTGCATTGCTTTTGTTGTATTAAAAGATACAGAGGTTAAGCATAGGGTTAGGGGAGGACACAGTATTCATGACCTTTCTTGTAACATTATTTGTATGAAATCCTCCACATCACACTTGTTTGTTTAAATTTGTATGATTTTTTCCACACATTTTTACATTAGGAAGTATTTGTTTGTTCACATCTCTTAATATTAGGAAGGTGGATTCAGGTAAAGGGACAGATTACTAAAGTAACCATTATTATTTCTCACCTTACTACATTTTTAAACTAAACTATAATCTGATAGGATAGTGAGGAAAAAGTCCCACAATGCCTTTATTTCCCCCACAATTGTTGCACTTGAACCTGTTGTACATTGCAGACTGATATTTACTGTATAAACACAGTCTAGTTCTTTTCACACCAAAGCTGAGACTTAACTCTCAAATCCTGTAAGTTATTTTCTGGCGAGTTTTCTCACTCCATTTGTCCACTTTGCAAATCTGTGCCATGAAAGAGATTAATTTGATGTATTTCAGTACTCCATCAGACAATAATTGCTTCAATTTGTTCAGAAAAATGATATGACTACCTCCCTAAAAATGATGAAGAAAAATCACTTTAGGTACAAACTCTCCAGTGTGCAGCTCAGTGTCTGTGCTGCAGTCAGCAGGTCGCATATGGAACATGTAAAACCCTCCAAACATAATCAGTTCTTTTACAGTGTGACAGCGGGCTATAGCGGTCTGGCAGGAGAGGAAACACTCGTCCAAAATGTCAAGTGCTTTTCCTCATCCTCTTCTCCTCTTTCACTCAAGCTCACTGTGCTTTTACAAAGCCTGTGTTTTATTCAGGTGTAATTATGGGCTTCTGTCACTGTTATTTACTGTTATCTATCTATCTATCTATCTATCTATCTATCTATCTATCTATCTATCTATCTATCTATCTATCTATCTATCTATCTATCTATCCATCCATCCATCCATCCATCCATCCATCCAGCTATCTATCTATCTATCTATCTATCTATCTATCTATCTATCTATCTATCTATCTATCTATCTATCTATCTATCTGTCTATCCCGCCTGACTTTCTTTCTGTCTTTTTTGTAATCTGGTAGCCTCACTATCTGTCTGTATGTACATACATTATGTATGGATATCTATCTATCTTTCTCTTTGCTTTTGTGTCTAAGAGAATGTAGTAACCTGTGATGTTTTATTCAACATTTTATTCCATTCATTTAAGATATATAATGCAATTTGTAGTGTAATTTTTAGAAGATTTAGGTAGCATTTTGAGTAATATGTGAATTGTTTATGGTGCTATACTCATAATTTACACATCTTTCTTTCTTTCTTTCTTTCTTTCTTTCTATTTAAAGTCAGAAAATGGATTTCAGCCTGTTGAACACTTTTGAGTAGTGATGAAATGTTATGTAATTTAACTGAACCAGAACCGATCTGATAAATGCCCTGATAAATTTTAAGAAACCAGAAAAACATTTTGCACACTTTTAATAGACTTACAGTAGCCTAGCTCCTCTCTCTCTCAGCTGCAATATAAATACCTTTCAAAGTGTGCCTTAATCAGACTAATGGAAAGACAAATAGAAATACTTTTCACCCACTACATTCCCAAAGAAATTAAGCTGCACTCTTAATGGTGAGCTTGTGTTTTTTATAAATGTATTTTGGTTTATTTTCTTCTTATCATTTAACAGGAGAACAGCTGTCTAAATGCTGGTTAGCTCAGAAGTGGCCTTGGCACTGTTATAACATTTCATTTATTGCTTTTGGCAGTTTAGTTGCTGCTTTTAGAAACCTTGAAGCCACTGGTGGGTATGCATATGAATGTCTTACCTGTTAAATGGTGCGAATCATGAAGACTTATGTGATGAAATGTTAATGTGTACTATAAATAATTGCTTTTTCTGGATGGATGGTAAAATGATTTTTGGGCAAAATTGCAGAAAATGGTAAGTGGTCTGGTTGCAGAGGCTTGGCTTTTCCACGGAGTACTGTAGGTGTGCTGTAGAGTAGGAGTGAATTAGCATTTGAGATCAAGTTTTGCTGAGAGGTGAAGTGGCTCTTTGAGCTGACATGAGTGGTGGCCTGGTGGTCGTATGTATGACGTCATTTACTTCAATGTTTGGAGTGACATCATATGTACGGCTGCTAAACTGCTACATGGGACATCAGAGAAAAACTCTCAATTTTTAAGCATTTAAGATAAGAACAGGACTACTTTACTTCTAATGCAATGCAGTATTCTTTTGGGTAATATATGTATGTTTTTTTACTTCATTTACATGTGATGCTTAAGAGGAACACAAGCAGGTTGCTTTTGAATTACCTTCCGTCTTTCTCCAGAATTATAAGTGTGATGACTCATGCCAGATGCTGCTTTTACAGATGCTATCTGAAGCATTGCAGATGGAGCATTATACATCTGCTATAGAAAAAAGCCTAGGCTTGATCTCAGCTACTCTAAACTGCACAATGATGACACTAGCTGAGCTCTTGCCTTTATGAACCATTCCTATCTTTAACGAACACACTTTACCATGCTTTAAAAAAAATAAGTGCTTTCGAAGTATGAAATGGCATAAAAGCAGAACCTGCAGATTTAAAAGGCTGTTAGTTCTCACACTAGTTGTGAAGGAATGAATTTGTTCTTGTTGTCATTTCTCATTTCAGGCAGAACATAAGCCAGTGTGCTATCTACCCCATTCAGTGTGACTTTTTATGTTGATATAGTCTATCAACAATGCAACTCTTTTTACAGTGGATAACTACTGTGGGTGGAGGGGAGCCCAAAGCTGAACCAACCACAGACTTTTCTCTCGCTCCTGCTATGGGGGTGATGGAGGAGGAGCATCAGATTATGACTGAATCTCAATATAAATGTCTGGAGCTGTTGAGCAGAGATGGGATACGCAATAAAACAGGTAGAATAGGAAACATTTTTTTTCTTTTACATAGACTGCAGACTTCTAACCAAAACCTGATTAAGTCACAATTAACTTATCAGGGGTTTAGACATCTATAGGCAGACTGACTGTTTTCACCAATGTTTTTTAAACTTGTTCCTTAACTAGCAAGAAGGCAAGGTTAAAAAGTTGATTCATGGTTAAATACAAATGATTTTCTCGAAATCTGATCTTTTGATTTTCGGCTGAATTCAGCTACAGCGACATCCAGTGGATTTTTTTCAGGCCACCACACATATTGAATAAGAGCTGATGTTGTGTCTTGTTGTGTGTGTGAGATCTCAAAACTTTTGCATAGTGTCAGGTGAAATAGAAATGTACACATCATAAATGCATTAGCTAACCCACAAGCAAAGTAAAATCTCCAGTGTGCCTCCCAGTCTGATGGTTTGTTTGCCCACAAACTCAACTGACATGAAATAATACTGTAAGATGAGATAGTTAGCTAGTGGAGTACGTTATAATAAGCGTATATGATCTAGTGTGCTTGTACACTAGATCGAATAAATAAAAAATGTCTAAAAGCTGTAGTATTTTTGTATATTGCCAGTGCATTGCAAAAAATATCAACAATATTTCTTTCCTTCTTTTTAGGATGAATTTATGAATCATTCATGTTTTTCAAGATTATTCATGTGTCCACTGATTAGGACAAAATAGGACAAGTCAGTTGTTCAGTAATCAAAAAATATATACACATTTTTGTGCTGTTAAGCCTATAGAAAATTGTAATTCTCTGAAATGTTACAACAACTAGTGTGTTGCCTTGAGAAAATATTGTATATGCCATAAAAAAAGGCAAAAGAAGCAACAACGTCTATGAAAATTAAAGTATTTTAATCCTAGGTATAAATCCATTCATCATTCATATTCAGTAACAGCTTTATGGTGGTTGTTATAGCAGTGGATCCAAAGCCTTTCGTAGCAACATTTGGAGGCTAGGCAGGGATACACCCTGAATTGGAGACCAGTTCACCACACACACCAAGCACACACACTCATTTAAGTTTTTTGAATAGTTAATCTACCTTCTGGCATGTTTTTGGGAGGTGGGAGAAAACTGGAGAGTATGGAGGAAAAATACAAGAAACGGGGAAATCACGCAAAACTCCACACAGACAGAAACCTGGAGCTGTGAGGCGGCTATGCTACGCACTGCACTCTGAATTATAAACTAAAAACTAATAGCCCAGGATAATGATCTTTACAACGTGACAACTAAAGCCCTAATTTAGCTGGGAACATGAGTTTGGGTTTGAGCTCAAATTTATACCTGGGGAGAAGCTGCTTTTTGTTTAATCCTTTTCAATGTCTTTCTTTCTAGCTTTCCATTGTAGGCGATTTTGGGATGGCTGGCTGTGCTGGGATGAAATTCCAGCTGGGACTTATGCTTCTCAGAGCTGTCCAGACTACCCTCCCTTTGACACCTCAGGTAATCCTCAGGAAGCTATTATTGTACAGCCCATCTTGACATTTGACCCTTTAGGTAATTGGAAAAGCTACCTCAAACAGATATTTAATTTGCAGCATGTTCTTCATTGACCTCTAACATGAAATGCAGGAAAACAGCACCGGTTTTCATCAGGTAGTTTTTATTTTTCCCCCTTGAAGGTGTCTGGGAAAGCTTGTCTGGATTTTATTTGGAACCCCAGAAAACAATTTATTAGCTGTTGGAGGATAGCAGAAAGCAGTACAGGAACATCTTGATCTCTCTCCTCAAATGGAATCACAAGCATAAAAAACCTGAAGGAAAATTCCCTGAGTCCAGGCCGATCATTCCAGACTGTGGGGGATGGGGAGTGGCGCTAAACTATTAGCTCTTGTTCAGTATAAGAGCTTAAAGATCCCAAAAAAGCAACATTATTCCTTTTCAGAGTTTTCAGCCCTGATATCAATAAAATATTATTTTGACAGACCTATTTGTTTGTTAAGAAAGGTTTAATATATCTCACCTTTACAGTATTCCTTAGTTTGTCAATTTGCCATAAAAATACCTTCTGTTTATTTTCTGACAAAGATATTTGCTACAGTTAAACATGTAAACCACAAAATTAGCAATGCCATAAAATATTTAGTGGTATGATAATCCTCTGTCCATCCACATTTCTTAAATCTGTTGAATTTAGGATCTGGCTAACAAGTTTAATCAACACTTTAAGCTAGATAGCTAGGTTGCAAATATCTGTTGACCATTTGCTGATTTTTAGTTATCATAATTACACATTTTGTCCATTAAAATATCATTCTAATATCAGATCGAATAGAGCCACTTTGTAAAGACTTGTCCGCTTATGCTAGCAAGATTTTTTTGGCAAGCAAAAGAAACAAGCTAGCAAGTTATGTATGCTGAATTATGTATGAAGAATTACTTTAGATTATATTTTAGCGGGGTAAGAGAAAAGGCACAGCAACAATATTCTCTCGTTGTGATTAGCTAATTAAAGTCAAAATATAAAACAGCAAGGAGGAGTCATTGATATAAACAGGAAATATATATTATATAGTTAGGGGTAGGTTTTCTGCAAGTCTATTACATTCGATCATTAAATAGACCTTATACAATGACTGTATAAGAAATGATTTACATTGCTACATAATAAATATTAATTAGAATATGTTGCTTGTCATTTGCATAAACACCATAGGTCCAGTTTCATAGATTCTGTGAACACTGGATGGTAACAGGTAAAGGCTAAAGAGATTTAATAGCCGTACTCTTCTGTTCTAGTCTAGACCAGTATACAAATCACTGTGATTTACAATCACACACTGTGCTAATGCACTGATTGATCTCAAGGTACAGCACTGGCACAGTTACTGCTATATGGTAGCTTGAGTGATTGCTTTTTATGCTTTTCCCCCCTTACACAGAAAAAATAACCAAATATTGCGATGAATCTGGTAATTGGGCTCATGGCACATCAATAAATAATACCTGGTCTCAGTGTCTCAGCATCTCAAAGGACAAATTAAAGGTAATTACAGCAGTTCTGGTCTGGCCATGTACCAATTACTTTGGATTGAAAAACCCTTTTAACAGTAACAGAATGAAGTAGTTAGTTTATTTACAGTTCATGTAAGAGCAGTTATACTGTAGTTCATGCAGTTCTATTCTGTTGATTGTTTCTAATGGCTTTTCTGCAGAAAGGGTCTGTTTATGGTGAAATAGAGCCAGATACCACAGCAGAAACCCTGGTTAGTCTTGTGGAAACTGAGAAAACAGAGGAGAGGAAGAAAATCATTGATGGTCAATATAAATGCTTTGAGAAAATGAACAGAGACCCACCATTTAACAAGTCAGGTAATATTTTTCAAGAACTGTAACATCATGTCATTTCATGTAATGTCATGTAGTGAAATATCATTTATGTTTAAATTTATCTATCTAATCATTAGGTCTGTACTGTAACCGGACGTGGGATGGGTGGCTTTGTTGGGATGATACACCTGCAGGAACATACACATCTCAAAACTGCCCCAACTACTTCCCTGACTTTGACCCCACAGGTAAAAGCAAAACAAAGATCTTGCAGTTTGAATCTTCATCCACACTGAAAAGGCGGCTTGTTGATTTTACTTAATTTAAATTTGTACATTGATTCCATGTAATGGGACTGAGTAACAGGAACACACTTATTTTTCATACATCCAGTATGATTTGAGCTTACATGTTTAAAGGCTTGAATAAAATCAATTACCAAGCTCACACCTGACCTGAGAATCAAACCCATGACAGCGGTGCATTGCAATCATACTATCACTGCACTATTGTACCATGCATGATTCAAGTACCTGTTTGCAAAGTTAAGCAATGAAATCACTTTTTGGAGAAACACCTTTTTAATGTAAACTACACAAGATATTTTTCCTAAATCTGACTGACCACATATTCCTTTTTTCAGTGCTGTTTCTCACAAACAATGTTTTTGTCTGCAATTTTAGTGCAATACGATGTGGCAAAATATTATGATTTCCATTCTTGTTGTTTGTTGTCAAGTCTCAAGAACATTAGAAAGCTTTGAAATTTCTCTTTTGAAGAAAGACGCTCCCTAGAAATTTGAACATGTCTGTCAAGTAATTTCTCTTCTTTTGTTAGAAAAGGCCATAAAATATTGTGATGAGTCTGGAAACTGGTTTCTACATCCTGAGACAAACAGAACATGGTCCAACTATACCCTCTGTGTTGCCTATACTAAGGACAAGTTAAAGGTAGGAATTTATAGCATTGCTTCTTAATGTCTAAATATTCACAGAAGTCTGAAATACCTAGCAAATACTAGCACACTCAAGAGTTTATGATGCCAGATGGCAGAGAACACACTTGGTTCCCTTTGCAGACTGTTAATAGTGAGGAGTGCATCTGACAGTAAACAAGCGCGAAGGGAATAAGCAAAGTTTGGCATTGTCTGTGTTGCTCAGTGTTGTGTTAGCTAAAATATTCCCAGTTGTATCTTGTGAATTTGTGTGTATTTTGCAGAATGCATACATTCTGTACTACATGGCAATCGTGGGTCATGCTTTGTCCATTGCGTCCCTCCTCATCTCTCTGGCAATATTCTTTTACTTCAGGTAAGTTTAGGTGTTTCCTACACAACCCTATTAGCTCATAGCTGTCCTTTTTAGAAGGTTTTCAAGCAGTTGTACAATGAGGAATTGTGTTTTTGAGCCCCCTGTCGAATATCTATTTGTTTGTAGATATCATTACACACATATAGTGTGGTTGATTAAATAAACATCAAATAATATGCTTTGTGCGGTAATTGCACACTATAATGATGTTTATAAAGCAACATTGTTAAACTAAGATTTCTCTTACTTTGTTTAATCATTTAATTTTATTGGTTAAAAGCTGCTATGGTGAGAAACAGGATTAGCCAATCAGATTCATGCATTTTTCTGATAGGTTAGATGCAATTAGTAGAATGTTATTTTAATCATTTTCAATGGAAGGTGTTTTATTTCCTATGTCTTTGAACATTATTGTGGCAAGATTGCAAGAGGATTAAAGGACTTCTACTACTGTCACCTGAAATGTGTGTGATTATATTATTTATTTATTTCCCCTGACATTAATTCCTGACTATGTCACTACAATGGCTCCATATGGTTATATGGCTCCATTATAGGGAGTTAAAAAACTGCAAAGAAATGTCGAGTTAAAATTGTACTACAGCATAGAAAATTACCTCCAGCATCCTGGGTTCGAGTCTCACTCCCGCTCACTGTGTGTGCTTGGTGGGTTTCCTCTGGGTGCTCTGGTTTCCTCCCACAGTCCAAAGACATGCTTCTAGGCTGATTGAAGTCTCTAAATTTCCCGTAGTGTGTGATTGCGTGACTGAATGAGTGTGTGTGTGTGCCCTTCGATGGGTTGGCACTCTGTCCAGGGTGTATCCTGCCTTGATGCCCGATGATGCCTGACAGGCTCCCTATGACCCGAGTATAGAACGGATTAGCGGTACAGACAATGAAATGAAATGAAAATGTTAATGTATTTAATATTTGCTCTTTATGTAACAAATTTTGCCTTTTTTTTAATTCGTTAATTTTCTTACAAGCATATCCTATTAGATTCATTGTTTTTTATTCATTGTTTCTTTAAATTTGCACCAATGTCAAGTACTGGAGCAGCATGACATGTTGTGAGATGACATTGCTAGATTTGTTCATCTTGATGCTGAAGGAGTTGAATTTATTCTTGGTGACTATGATTTTCTAAATTAATGAGACCTTATTCATCTCAGAGGAATTTACCAGGGACTCATTTTAATGGCATGCTTCATCAGAGTCCATTAACAGTGAAAATAAAAGATGCGTGTGCCCTTACAATGGAGTAGCTCAATGCCATACTACTCTGCCATGTTTTTCACTTTTTCTGTACTATTTTTAATGGGTCTACTTAGTTTCACATTGTAAGATCGAAATTTAAGTTTACATCACATTCAGTAAAGTGCCGATAAAAGCCATTTATAAAAATCATTGCAAAGTTCTAACAGCTTAAACTGCAGTTGAATGGATTAAAAGTTCTATCATTCTTTCCAACTCAGTTGGTTCTACATTCAAAACCTTATTTCTTAGTTTCAGGCTTTATTGCTTTCTAATCCTTGATGTCCATTAGTTTTGCTGACTGGTTTATAAGCCGAATGACACCAAAAGTGTTTTGCAGGTTTTTGACAGCGTCATTTCATGCTGACTTGGTTTCCCTCTTAACTCTGATAGATAGTTAGTCAAGCAAACTCAATTTCGTGGATTGATTCACACGGTATAGTTTACAGAGATATAACAATCGTTCTTGGTGACAAATGTGTACTACACTCAGTGTACAGCTATACAACTGCATTGTTTTCATTTGTTTCCCTCATGCATTTTTTTTCACACTTTAAACCAGAAATAGCTCAAAATGTAATCTGTATGATGGTTTTGCTGCAAAATCTATAGAACTCATATCACTAAAGACACTACACAAGATGGCTTATAAATTCATCTAATCTTAGAATGAAATCTATGGTAAAAGAGATACAAGGCAATGTTTTTCCAACCTTTAAATGTCCAATGTCCTTGTCTATGCCCAGTTGAAACTCAGATCCCAGTTCATGCCAGACAGGAATGGAACCTGATGTGGTCTACTGCTGTTGTAGCTCATCCATCTCATGATTCAATGTATTGTGCATTCTGAGATACTTTTCTGCTCACCATGGTTGTAAAGAGTGGTAATTTGAGTTAGTGTAGATTTCTTGTGAGAGTGCAACAATTGAGCTATAAAAATTGAGATATAACAATAAAATTGAGCTATAACAATAAAAGCTTCTTGACTTGTCTTGACATGAAAGGGATATTAAATGAGGCTTAAACTGAAAATTAAATAGTCAACTTTTGCACAAAATAGTTATATGTGTAACTTAAGTCAAAGACATGTGTAGGCTGATTTCTAAAGTGTCCGTTGTGTATGAATGTGTGTGTGAGTGTGTGCGAGATTGTGCTCTGTGATAGACTAGGCATTCTGTTCAGGGTGTATCCTACCTTGTGCCCAGAGTCTCATGGGATAGGCTGAAGGTTCCCTGTGACCCAGCAGGACAGGAGAATGAATGGATGGATGGATAGATGGACGGATGGATTGGTGGGTTGGGTGGGTGAACTGGATGGATGGATGGATGGATGATAATTGACCTTCATTTTATCCATTGTTCACTTACATTTCATCACTTGTAAAAACAAAGGAAAAGCCATTTGGCGGTGAAGTGGATACTTCCTCTTCCCATGTGGGTCATGCTCTTTTTGTATTTCCTGTTGTAATTTGCATCTGCAGTGTCTTCACTGATTTATTGACCTTTATTGATGACTGTGATATGAGGATGATCAGGAATTGTAGGAGGAAAAGAGCTTAGAGACCTTGGGCTGAAATTCCAGAAGAGAAATATAGAAGTGACAGAAGACGGAAGGCAGAGTTGGGAATAAATAGGAGGAGTGTCGGCATGGTTTTTTTTTGGTGTCTGTTTTTATTTTGCCTCAGGTTTTTGTAACTCATTTAAACATCTCCAGCGGTGTTGAACAAGTAAAAAAAATTGTTGAATTTTAATGATGAATGATTTAATGATTAATAGCTGAGACTTGCACTTTGTTGTGCATATTATTGCTAAATGTAATATTTATTTTTTGATCTCCCCAAGGCTTTAACGTTACCTTATTGCATCCAGATGTGGTGTTTACAGAGGAATGTGACATTACACCACTGCACAAGGCTTTTATTTATGCCCCTTCCTGATCACTGCCAGAAAAGATTGGTTAAAAATGTGTGATTTTGGAAAATCTGTGCAGTTTTCCCTCAGTTCTTGCCAGTTGTCCAAGAACAGTATTACACAAGGCAGCTGATTTTTGTGGCCCATATGGGTGAGGTCATGTGAACGAGATGACTCTGTTAATGGGCAGGATTTCTATCTTTATTTTTGTCATGCATTTTTTTGTTTGCTGGCTTGCTGAAACTTATTCAGACAGTTGTTAACAAACCACCATCTGTATAACCTGAGATAGTTGTTGCATCTGCCTTATAATTATGTTAATGTGTTTTTCTCTGCTTGGATAATTACAAAGCAGGAAGCCTAATCTCTTAGCAGCAAGAGGCTGTTATTTTAGTTAAAAAAAACAAAACACCCACTGTTTCTTCTTATTTTTTACATTAAACTAGAAGTAAATCATTCACATAGACTGTCATATTTTTATTTTTTTTGACATGTATTCTACTATATGCCACAGAATTTTAAATTCTCATTTCTGATTAGTCAAAAGGTGTTGATTAAATTTCTCTAACAGCAGGTTTGAGTGTAGTGCTGACAGCAAGGCAGATCACGGGTTTTAATTACGCACTTGTTATAATGTTATCATTTCTATACAAACAGCTTGTTTAGTCATTTGTCTTGTATTTAGGATGTGGCACATAATGCAGAAACAAGTTATTTAATTGTTTATTTAACATTGGAGGAATGACACTGTAAGTGATAAACAGGAACGTTGCACATTTACATGTAACATTGCATGTAAATAATATGTATGATAAATGTCGATCATTAATACATTTACAAATTGAATTCATGCTTTTGAAGAAAAATAATGAATTTTGGAGCAGTAAAATTAACTCTGCTTTACATTTGGCCGCATCAAACCACCCCATCATTGACAAGTACTTATACATGTCAATATAAGGCCCTCAATGCTCGGTTGCTCAGTTGTATAAATGGCTCTGGATAAGGGCGTCTCGATAAAGATGTCTGCTAAATGCTGTAAAGATGCTTATTCTTAAGGCTAAATCTGCTAACTGCAGCGGCATGAAGTAGACATAGGAAATGTGCAGAATCTGAATAGAAGAAAAGCAATGAAGGTCTGAAAACTCTCTAGATTATCCAGACTGTGTTGAATAAATGTGGTTTGTATCAGTAACCTTTAAAAAAAAAATTATATTTATATTTAAAATGAACTTGGTAGTGAGTAATGCTTGTTATCAGTGGTAGAAATCTGTATGACATGTTGTTTTATTTAACTGAAGATATTAGGGTTGCATTTAGAAGAATCTTTATCCTAGAATAACTCCCATAAGACAGTTTAAGTTTAGGTTTTTATGATTTAATGTTACTTTGCACAAAACAGAGCACAGGTAGCATCTGACAATCACATTATAATAATAGGAGCCAGGATAGTCTTGCCGGGGTTTTGAGATTTATTGTTCTGGTTACTGCATTAAGGCTTTCACGTTGTGTTTGTAGGGTGAAAGTTAGACATTTCTACGTTCATTTATATTGCAGATAAAAAATATTTTCCCTCAAATTAAAAATCATATAACACAAGTAATGAGACATGCATGTGATAATGATGTAGTTTTTATATCAAGACTATTTTATTTCATTTCAAGCTTCAGTAATTCTATAATATACTAATAATATTTGACAGAAAACATAAAAGTCTACAGTGTGTAATTAATATATGCATGTGCATTTCTTTGGTTTTTTTATTTATATGATTGATTGTTCAGTTTATTATTGCTTGTGGATTTGTGTTGCTAGGAGTCTAAGCTGTCAAAGGATCACCTTGCACAAGAATTTGTTCTGCTCTTATGTGCTCAATTCCGCCTTCACTATTATCAACCTCACATGTGTGGTCAACAACCCTAAAGTTGTGGAGAGGAACCCGGTAAGAACCCCGTACCACAGATCACAGATCTCAGCACTTACACATGATCGTATTGAGTGGATGGAGTATTTTTATTTTTAGTACTGTTTATCTAATAGGTGTTAAATGTGTATATAACAAGGCTCCAGCTGTTTGTGTGTGTGTATGTGTGTGTGTGTGTGTGTATGGAATCTTACTGATCCAGGAATTTGTCTGATGATTAAATACAGAGCTGTGTTCATTTTGGAGGCTGTTCTATTTATACACACCATGAAGATCATCCTGGTGGGCTTTTAACAAAACAACACATTGAGCGGTTTTATGCTACATGTGATGCAGAGCAAAAAAAGCAACATGTGTGACTGTGTGTTTAGGAAAGAAAAAAGGAAGGAAGGAAGGAAGGAAGAAAAGAGAAAGCGAGATAATGAATGAAAAAAGAAAAGGAGAGGTGTGTAAGCAGATGTACATGTAGTGCTGAATGTAGACTGTGCTGGCAGGTTGGAGTAAAAAGCCCAGCGGGGTAACATTATGGAATAAAATGGAGCATAGAGCAGTTGTGAGGTCAGAATGTAAAATCAACTGAGTCTGGATTTAATCTCACTTCTGCTGCTACACACACTGTTGTGTTCTTTCAAAGGAAAAGACCTCACATTTAATCCATGTGGTAACCTCTGTAGCCAGCTTTCATTTCGTTGTGCCCTCTGACTGCAAGTCAGACTGTCAGCGCTCAGCTCCAGTCCAAAAACATGCCTGTTAGTCAGACTGTTCAGCAGATTCTCTCCCTTCTGTAGTCTGTTGTGTTATTTATAACACATGGAACCGTTCAAAGTTCTGAAATCACACAAGAAATGAACAGGTATTGTGTTGTATAGCCCAGCTTTCAGCAAGTTGAAATGAGCATTGTTTGTACACAAGATTTTAGCTTAGAGAAGGGATTTATTTAGTTGGACTGCTCTGTTCATTCCATTCTGTTTTTTTTTATCAACTTTAGTGATTTACTCCCTCTCCACCCTGCTCAAAAATTCAGCTTGGTCTCATCAGATCTGCTAGAATGCTGGTTTATCTGGTCAGTCTGGTGGACCTGTGCAGATATACAGAATCAGTTTAGAAATTATTATTGCTGATAAAACTTTGCAGACAAGAAAACAACAACATTTGGGCAGTTAGAATATTCCCAACAAGTATGAATCAATTTGTTCAAGTATTAAGGAAGCTGTTATAGAAAGACAAGGGCTCTAAATCTTGTTAATGTGTCCAAATCAAGAGGATATGAGGAGTAGCCTGGGAACAGGGTGAACGTTTTAAAACAATGAAGAATGTCAGTATATAAAGCAGTATTTTTATCCATCAAAAGTGTTTCTAATGAAGACAACATAGAAATAGAAATGTCGTTATAACCATAAGTATGTTGGTGATAAGGCAGCTGTTTGGCAGCAGTTAGAAACATAAGTGCTTGTGTGAATGCCATCCAACTGACATGTTTTTAGTTGTTTTGGTCCAAACAGAGAGCTTTTAAGGACTGAACACTGTCAGAAACACTTTAGCCCCAGGGTTTAGTAATATAAGTTGTTCTTCTGCAAACGTAAAGACACATTTTACTTCTTCCTTCTCTCCTTTGTGCTGCTGTAGGTTGGTTGTAAGGTACTACAATTCTTCCACATGTACATACTGGGCTGTAACTATTTCTGGATGCTGTGTGAGGGCATTTATCTGCACACTCTTATCGTGGTCGCAGTTTTCGCCGAGGAACAGCACCTTCACTGGTATTATCTCTTAGGATGGGGTGAGTTTCAACACAGCGCTTTCTATAAACACAGATCATGCATGTGCACCAGCTTTCTCAATAATGTGAGTGTTATTATAGGTTTTAGTAGATTTAGGGTAAATCAGGGGGCAATTGTTACTAGTATTTCAAGTATAGTAGTCTATTAATAGTAGTCTATTAAAGTAGTCAGCTACATGTATTTTCACTTGTATTTTCCATAGGCATTTTCCAGACATTTTAAACAACACAGAAGAACGTGTCAAACCTCACTTCAGTTAATAACCAGACACAGGCTACAAATTGTATGTTTTTAGGCTGCGATGCTGTAAAAATGCAACAAATATGCTATAAATCTGTACATCATATTACTGTTTAAGGATGTACAATTTCTTAAAACACACTCATGTGGACACTCATGCGGCTCATCTGAAATACATCATTCTGCAGTGCAGAAGCTAATGTTCATCACTACAGCCCTGTCCTCTTATCTCAATGACCACTCTTGTTCCAATGGATGATGCAATGTCTACATCAGTGTCTGGGATATTTTCCCAGGCTGAATCACATTGTAAAATTTTCAGAAATGAGTCTAAAAAAACTACACTGAAAGGCATTAAACGAGGTTTGACAGCCACCTTCAAAAGTGGGCCGAGTGAGACTGGATAGTGGGATTGGACAGTGAGACTGGATAGTGAGACTAGATAGTGAGACTGGATAGTGGGACTGGATAGTGAGAATAAATAGTGGGACTGGATATTGGGACTGGATAGTGAGACTAGATAGTGGGACTGGATATTGGGACTGGATAGTGAGACTGGACAGTGAGACTGGATAGTGAGCCTGGATAGTGGGACTGGACAGTGAAACTGCATAGTGAGACTAGATAGTGGGACTTGATAGTGGGACTGGATAGTGAGCCTCGATAGTGAAACTGCATAGTGAGACTGGATAGTGGGTCTGGATAGTGGGACTGGATAGTGAGCCTGGATAGTGGGACTGGACAGTGAGACTAGATAGTGAAACTGCATAGTGAGACTGGAAAGTGGGACTGGACAGTGAGACTAGATAGTGAAACTGCATAGTGAGACTGGAAAGTGGGACTGGATAGTGGGATTGGGTAGTGAGTCTGGAAAGTGGGACTGGATAGTGGGATTGGATAGTGGGTCTGGAAAGTGGGACTGGATAGTGGGATTGGGTAGTGAGTCTGGAAAGTGGGACTGGATAGTGGGATTGGATAGTGAGTCTGGAAAGTGGGACTGGATAGTGGGATTGGATAGTGGGTCTGGAAAGTGGGACTGGATAGTGGGACTGGATAGTGGGATTGGGTAGTGGGTCTGGATAGTGAGACTGGATAGTGGGTCTGGATAGTGGGATTGGATAGTGGGTCTGGAAAGTGGGACTGGATAGTGGGATTGGGTAGTGGGTCTGGATAGTGAGACTGGATAGTGGGTCTGGATAGTGGGATTGGATAGTGGGTCTGGAAAGTGGGACTGGATACGGGGTCTAGATAGTGAGACTGGATAGTGGGACTGGAAAGTGAGACTGGATAGTGAGACTGGATAGTGACATGCAAAATGTGCTCTTTTGCACAGCACTGGTCCTGAAAGTATTCACTAGGCAACAGTGAGAGGATTTTATTTGCATTTTAAATATCTTTAAAGGACAAGGAAAATACATGTGGGACAAATTTGCTTCTCATACACACTTCTACACTTAACAAAAAGTCAGAATAAAGTGATAACAGTAAAAGTAAAAGGAAAAAAATTGTCTAAGTAGTCTTAAACAGCAATAGTTGAACTATAGTTGAATAGTTCATTCTGTTTAATATATTTCAGACTAACAGTGTACATTTAGTTTGCCTTCATTTCCAACTGCCTCACAGTTTTCCTTCCTCTGCCCTGAATAGATGCAATCTCCACAGCTGTGATTAGGGAATGTATTACTGAACTACTCTTTACATCCCTAATGCATACACAAATACTCATCCAACTGATTATTGTGCTGCATCACAGTGCTACAAGCCAGCAGTGAAGAAGGTCCTATTTTATATAATGTCTCCTTAATATTGTACCGCTGTAGTAATACACCACAGTAAGACATACAGACAGCTATAATGTGCTAGAGGATGTCTGCAGTGTCATAGATTAATTACATAAAAATACATGTCTATCAGCTTGAATATGGCTTACACAATTGCATAATGTGCATTGACAAGAAATCAACCCACATTTTTTATTTGACACTACCTACATTTTTAGATTTTTTGGGAACATCTGATGGGTTTTCGCAGACCACCAGATATTTAGGTCGATTTTATAGTAGTAAGTGTTTGTGCATAGTATTACTGTCACATACATTTAAACTGCATTCAAATTTCAGCTACTTAAAAGATTTTGCAATTGAATGTATTCAGATATTAATTAGGCATAGACCTCTAGAACAATCGTGCTGAGCAGAATCCTATTCTTGACTTGAAACAAGCCATGTTGTCACTTTACCAATCAGACCAGAGAATAAATAAAATTAGGTAAAAAAAAGAAAGAAAATCTTTTCTCAAGGACAGAACTGCCTTCAGCTAAAACATTTATATAAATGTATGCTATTAGATAAAACACAACAGAGAGTCTGCTGCAGAAGCTGAGACAGTTCTTTAAAAAGAAACAAATCAAAGTCACTGAACTATGGCCATTTTTTTCATGTTTATTGACTTTGCTTCAATATTTTTTGAGTGCTTGGTTTGGTCTGTCGAAATACTTCTGTGGATCTGTATCCATACTGCAGTCCTCCAGTTGGCAAAACATGGACTGCAGCATCAAACTCACATCATTCACACAGACAGCAGCAACGTTTAAACCATCTGCTGAAGTATAAAATTGTGATATGTTGTTCTTTCTTTCTGAATTGCTGATATCTTATTGGTTTTGGGTAAAGAAGCAAGTGCAGTTGCAACACTTCGTGTCACGCATCGTGTCTGGTCTTAGCAACGAAAGCTACAAAACACAGAACATATCTATGTGCACTTTCCACCTAACTCTCATCTCGTGAGAAAGTTTTTAAAAATAAATGAAATGGTGGTTGGATTTAATATGAGAAAATATCCAAACGTCAGCACCACCCTCCATCTTCACCTTCATAACATATCTCACAGATTGTGTCATTCGAATTGGTACATATTTGGAAGAGTGAAATCAAGTTAGTCACATGATCTTTGGTCCAGCATTGCAATATGTAACAACACTGAAAGTAGGAAGACCTTTGGTTGTTAACAGGAAAGCTTAATCTTACCACAATGACCTTGTGGTTGTGTTAGACGTTGCTGTGTAATTTATTTCCTTTGCCATTTCTTGAATGTGCCATCTTGGGAATTTCACAGAGAGAACATTGGAGCATTCTGCAAACCCTGATAAATTAGCTAATCCACAGGCAGGAAACATTGTGCGTTTACAAATGTGCTATCTCCAGCAGATGGGCTTTTAATTCATCCTTGTGCACCCACTGCATTGCCAGTTGCGTTGTTATTATGACAACTTATTGGAAAATTGCTAGCGTATGTCAGCAGTTCTGAATGATATAGAAGGCAATATTGAAGACACTTGAATTGAAGATTGTGGCAGCACTGATAAAGTGGACAATATACAGTAGGAATAAATAGGCAACAATTTAAAGATAAAATATCATTGGGCAGTATTTGGGCAGTAAGCTTACACCTTAACAGTCTTTGAGTTGTCTTTTAAACATATAATAAATAATAGTGGGTGTTTAAACTTATATTTGTATTTATAATCATCATCATCCAAAAACTGTAGGACATATTGTAAAAAGAGGAATTATTTGTTATTAAGCACATTGATAACCCTTTTTGTTCTTGAAAAATGACCTTTTTCCTTGATATACTAACATTGTCGACAACATGTCTGTGTTATTTTAAAGGTTTTCCCCTGGTGCCTGCCTCCATCCATGCAGTGGCAAGAAAAAAGTATTTTGACGACAAGTGAGTAATGATTTTTTTTTTTCTTTTGCCCTCGTGCTATAAATACGGAGTAGATTCTGGCTCAGTGGGCACATACGCTGTCCCCTGTGAACACAGTGGAGCAACAAGGCCAGTTATTTTGTTTTTGCTAAACACTAAATGCATTTAGATTTGAGATCAAAAGACGAATATGAGACGATAGAGCAGCTATTACTTCCTGATATTTGAATCTAGATGTGTTAAACAGCTTAAAACGTGGCAACTTTGGTGGCAGATGACCAAAAGATAGTCTTGAAGTAAACAACACTTATATTTGGTTGCATAATCCCTTACTTGCAATAATTGTCATTGTTCCAATATTTATGGAGGGCCTGTAAGCTTTATGTGATGCAAGCTTTATTGTCTTTTTCTACCAGTTGC
The DNA here is from genome assembly GCF_019097595.1 of Hemibagrus wyckioides. NCBI lineage: Eukaryota > Metazoa > Chordata > Actinopteri > Siluriformes > Bagridae > Hemibagrus > Hemibagrus wyckioides. The sequence goes on along the minus strand of NC_080733.1, from coordinate 11,047,647 downwards.
TGGATGAGCGTGGAGACCCATCTGCTGTATGTGGTTCACGGACCCATTGTGGCAGCTTTATTAGTGAGTGTTCATCTTTAATAAAATGTCACCTTCTTCATTTATGCATTTGATTTTGCTGCTACTTTATCTACACCTCAAACAATGTCATCTTAACATCTTACAAGTGAAATTGTCTTCAATATTATCAGATTTATGTAGTTTTTCCTATTATATGATTAAAATAAACCAGTTTTTTTGGATTATTATTATTATTATTATTATTATTATTATTATTATTATTATTATTATGTCTAAAATATTAATAATAGTAAGCTTTAAATAGCAGATCATTTTACTAAAATTAGTAAAATTATCTGGCAATAAAACTATAAAACAAACTAGAAATGAGTTTAAAAAAATAGCCAGAAATACAGTAAGTTAATACTTATAGCTGCTATTTCACTAAAATCTTGTTTTAAATTTGAATTGTTATTAATGGAAGGTGAATCTCTTCGGTCTTTCTGTGTAGATTAAAAAACAGTGAGCTTATTCTCAGAAATTAAATGAGAATAAAAATGAGTGGAAATTCAGGAATTTTTGTAATCATTCTTCTTCGTAGGTGAACTTGTTCTTTTTGCTAAACATTGTGAGGGTTTTGGTGCTGAAGCTCAAGGACACTCATCGTGCAGAGTCCAACATGTACATGAAAGCAGTACGAGCCACCCTCATTCTCGTGCCCTTGTTAGGAATCCAATTTGTCATATTCCCATGGAGGCCAGAAAACCGTTTGGCTGGAGAAGTTTATGACTATATCATGCACATATTACTGCATTATCAGGTAAATGAGATATGTTTGGCGGTATTGTTTCTGGTTGAGTGAATTGTTTAAATAGTAACAAAGACTTTTTGTAATTATTTGCCTATATTATTTTTCTAATTTTAAGGGCTTGTTGGTGGCAACAATATTCTGCTTCTTCAATGGAGAGGTAAGCACTAGGGAAACACCCCACTCTGGTAGTATCTCGAACTGATTCTCAGCCATTGCACAGATAGCTGTTGGTTATTTACAAAGAATTATCATATGAAATGTTCTCATTCTAAAGATCTAGGAAATCAGAATTTTATAATTGAGATTTGTACCTACATACAGCATGGAAATTGACTCTGGAATCATTCTGCAATCTGCTTTTAATCACACTGAGAAGCATTGTTGCTTTGCTTCAGACTTGAACAGTGTTTTGAGTCTGTACCAGTGTGGGTTTTTTCAGGTTTTCTGATTTCCTCCCACCTCCAAAAACTCTTTCCTGTAGCTAAATTGGCTACTCTAAATTGTCCCTAGGTGCGAAGAGTGTGTAAAAGAGTGTGTGTGTGTGTGTGTGTGTTGCTCTTCACTGGACTAGCATCCTATCCAGGGTGTATTCCCATTTCACACCCACTGATATGTTGATATCCTCAGGATCCACCATGACCCTGACCAGAATAAAGCACTTCCTGGATATTTCATGAATGAATGAATAAATAATGATCATGTAATAGAATAAGTAATGCTATAGAAAACACACAGTACTGTCAAACCTGGACATTGTATTGAGAGTTATATTATTAATAAATGAGACATTTGCCTGAGTTTGTATATGCATCTGTCAAAATATTTCAAGATCTTGTCTCAGAAATATTAACACAGGAAGGCACTTTCTAAATATAAGGCCATGGTTTAGCTTAGCTGTCTATTTTCCAACTGGTTCCATTAGAACATTTAATCTTTAGACTGGTGCTACTTTTTGCATGTAATATACAATGTAGGATTTCTATATAGGAATAAATATTTATTTAACATTTCCATTAAGGAAAAATAACAATAATGGTGGCAGCAGTACTGATGATTGCAGCTTTTTAAGCATTAAAAATATTGGATATCATCTGTTTTACTCAGATTTTTATGTAGTATTGGTGTTTATATAATTATATGTGTCTTTTTAATTATAAGATGCATTTACTCTTCTGAAAGACACAGCGTCTTCAGGTTATTTACACAGAATTACTGAATAAAAATATTAGGATTTAGCAATTAGATTTTACTATATATTGAAAAACAGCATTTATTTTTCTTAATATATTTTTAATATTTTTAATTATATACAGCTCACTGAACCATTTAGTGTCTTTCAGCAATCTGCTTAGAAAATATTTTTGGAATTTTGCTTCTGTTGTTCTCAGCCTATAATAAAAATATAATTCTAGACACACATTATATTGTAGTAATGTGTAAATGTAGTTCATATAGTAGGCAGAGAATTTTCTCTTGAGCAAGAGCAGCAATAATCGACTTGTTGAGCAGTATTCTCAGTTCTTCAGTGTGTTGATGCAGGTGGCATTTCATTTACCAATCATGTGCTTATTAATTTTCTGGATAAATCTCTCAGTTTACATACTTTATAGCAAACACACTGGCTCATACATCCCTGAGGTCACTTTTTCCTATAGTGCTGACAAAATGACGAATGACAAGTGCAACCACTTTAGTCAGTTTTAAGGAAACTAAAGAGTGTTTTGGGTAAAGCTAGCACCATTGGGAAACTGCTCTGACTTTAAAGCATTACAGCTCTGTTATTTTTTTCACTGGGGGCCTTAATGTGAAATACTTAAACACACTCACACACAGAGAAGTTTGTCTTGCTATCCTTATGAGGATCCTTCATGACATGATTATTAATGCAGCAAATTAATGCTATGCCTATGCCTTTTTTCTTGTGAAAAACTATCAAGTGGGCACATTTGGTCCACACAATGACATCACATACGCACACACACACACACACACACACACACACACTTTTCAAGATGGATCATCTTTGTGTATATCATCTTTCTTAGTATATTGACACCCTCAAACTAAATTTTTTAATAGGTTTCACATCATATGGGTGTGGATTTGGATGTGGATTTGGGTAAGGATTTAGATGTAGATTTTGGTGCATGATTGAAGTCTGAACCTCTTAGAACCAAATTTTTTGGCTATATATCTTGATACTTTGCAGAATTCATGACAGCAGCTACAAATCAGTTTTTAAATATTAGTGAGCCACCACCACCAGGAAGTCATGAAAGTCTCTCTGGATTAGGATGTCTACCTCATGCAAAGGGATTTTACATGTCTATAATAGAATATTGAGTATTGATTTTGGGTCAAGGCACCAATAAGGCCTTAATAAAATATCAATGACGATTTATTTTTGTTAACAGTGTTTTAAGGTGTCAGTGAGACAATAGATATGTATTGTGAGAGACAATAGTTGTTAGAAAAATTATGGAGTGGAATATTCAGATTACTAGATAAAGTTTATTTAATATAATGAATATAAATTTTGCCCATTCTGTTGAAGGGTGCCATGAATTAACTCAGCCGAACCTTGGTAACTTCTTTTGCACAGTGAGCTACTGAACTTGTCCCAGGCTTGTCTGTGTAGCTGTCAAGAGTTAGAATGACATCATCAAAAGTTCCCTCCTTTCACTGGGCATTAACACATTGACTAGACATTTTCAATTAACGTCAGACACATTCCCTGTGGTCAACAAGGTGGCACTTTGTAGGTGCAGAGCACTGAATCCTGACAGGTACTGTCTGGCCAGCCAAAAGACATTTAGCAGACTTAAAGTTTGCACATGACAAACCGAGGACAATGCAGATAACACAGTGATTACAGAGGTCACACTAGAATGCTCAGCATGCGAGTCCTGGCAGTGATAAGAATGCAGTGAATTAGCAGCCCTCATCAATCCCCTGTTTTATACAGGAAGAATTATTTGTGGGTCTGGAAAATGGGTCAATTATTAGCTCATGCATGAGCAGCCAACTCTCATCAGCATCACTGAGAGCTTGTAAACTGTACGGACATGTCCTGAAGACAGATCTCCTTTCAAGAGGAGAAAAGGTGCACTGACACAGGATAATAGAGCCTTTGTGAGGATGTTTGTTTATCTCTGCCTAATGATTTGTACTGTTTGGACCCAGTTTCCACAAGTATCCCTACAAAACTATGTCTTATTCCATAGCTCTAAAATACAGAGAACAAGATTTATAGCAAAAAAATAAAAAATCAGGAGTTTCTTCTTTTATGAGATTTATGTAAGCATGAGACAACCTTTTCAGGGTATGATCATTATGCTTTCTGTGTACTTGTCTTAAAATTAGTTATTGTCCTTTGTTAAACCTATTCCACACATGCTTAACTTTTATTGCCATGCTTATACTGCACATTTATTTTGCCTCAAGGACGAGGGTAGAAGACAAATAACCAGGATTGCACAAAGTGAAAATAATGTGAAACATTTAAGATGAGTGATGTGCAAAAATGATAATTACATTAAAATGTAAAGAAAGAAAGAAAGAAAGAAAGAAAGAAAGAAAGAAAGAAAGAAAGAAAGAAAGAAAAAGAAAGAGAGAAAGAAAGAAAGTTCAGTCAAATTCACAACAGAGCACAATACTCTGTCTTTATATGTTTGATTGTGGCATGTATGGATGCTAAAATGGATTTTTGGCATATATATATAGTCAGCTCCAATGTAATTGCCACTCTTCAAGAGAATGACCATGAAGTTTTTGTATACAAATATTTATTACATACAAACAATTACCTGCCCTTCCAAAAAATGTTTTTTATAAGAACTCCCAAAATATAGTCATGAAGGTTGTTTTGTAGCTGGTTGGATGAGGTGCTCTTGTAAAAAACTAATGGCACCATGAATTCTACTATAAATATTTCAGACCAAGAACCTGGTTACCGCTGTCAGGTGGTTGAGATTCGACCACAGAGCTAACCCCAAACATGCATTTACATAAAGGACAGTTCATATTCATGAAACCAAGATTATGAAGGAAATCAAAATGTTCTACATTGAGGACCATTCCCAGTTTTTTCCAAGCTTTTCTTTGCTCCATACACCTCTTCTGATTTTTGATTGCGGGGCAAAATATTAACCAATAACATCATATCAGATTTCACATCTTCCTACCTATCTCTCTGCTTAGCATAGCATTTCTTGGAATCGTCAAAAACATTATTATTTTTCACTTTGTCTGTAAATATTAAACCAATTTTTTAATTGCTTTTTGTAGAAAGCATGAAACAGAATCAAGAGAAAAACACACAAAAAAACCTACAGTCTTTACATTAAACAAAAAGTGAACACTCTGACCTCTCTCTGCAGGTTCAGGCTACCCTGAAGAGGCAGTGGATGCAGTACAAAGTGCAGTGGGGTCAGCGACGCCGCGAGCACTGGTCCATGCGTTCCACCTCATACACCACCACGTCCATCACAGAGGTGCCTGCTTTCATGTTCCACTACGACAACAACAGTGAGCACTTGAATGGCAGACACGTCGATGACTCCGCGTGAACATGTGGCTCTCAAGGTCAAACGCACCTACACCTGAGGCACAAACCATCAGAGAAAAATATGTGACAATTTTTTCAAAGAATGCCATAAGAAAGAAGGAAACCAAGGAAACTGGAGACTCTGTTACTAAGAGATCACATGTACAGTCCTTGCAGATTCTCTCATCTCAGGGCGACAACATGGCACCCAGTACAGTACAAGTGTGTTTGGCAGCAATGTCTTGCTGAGGCGTGTCTCGGAGTGTACACTACCGTTCAAAAGTTTGGAATCATCTGTTATATATTCAACATATGTTATTTTATTTACTAAAAACATATACCATATATTATACACACAGAAATATTTTTATATAATATTTAAAATATTTTGTGAATTGATAAATCATATGCAGAAAGTATTTATGTTCATACAACAACATATTGTTCTCAAAACTGGCTGGTTAAATGGTGTTGATTAATATTCTAACAGTAGTGCCAACTATCGCTCAAATCACAAGATTACATTAATGCATTAATACATTAATCGTATCTACAGTAACAGCTAATTCACAGGCACTTGGGTGGCACTCCACATCAGTCACTTAACAACTTTTTGATATGGCCGACTTCCTGTAAGATTTGTTTAACATTTATAGAAGGAGTCTCCAGTGTCAGCACAGTGTCTAACAGTCAGTAAGTTTCCTATCTTCAGGACAGAGAACATTCTCTTCATAGCTGTTTTTTTGTCTTATTACATCAAAGAAAGCGAGAGAAAGAGAGGCTGGTCAGGGAATGAGTGTTTATAGCTGCTATAAAGTAAGTTATAACAGGAGCTAACCTGTTTCACATTCCATAACTGAAAAATAACCTTAAACAGGCAAAGAAAAAATGTATTCTTTAATAAACGAACAGAATATTAAAACTCATTGGGACATGCTGTTTCTGGAAAATGATCAGGGTGGAAACAGTACCTCCACCTTCACCCCCAGTACCCCATTATTGATTATTTTCCTTTAACAGCATGCCCTTAATCTTAACATAATCATTTCTCATGAGTATTGATCACTAATTCCCATGAGATTAAGATATTCCAAACTCTTAACTCTATATCATTCTTGGTATTCTATTATCTAAATATATAAATATATATATTCTGCAGATTCTCAATGACAGGTTTCTCATTTAGGAGCAAAACATATCTACGTTGTCATTTTCAGTTTTCTACAAATAAATAGAATTTTATGATGCTGTAAGAGAGATAGCATGATATTAAAATGATTTTTTTTTATTACCAGAAGTATTAATTCCAAATTTTTGAATAGTACTGTACAGTATATATATATATATATATATATATATATATATATATATATATATATACATTCTGCTGCTTAAAGAGGCAAAACACTGAGGTGGCATTCCTGAAGAATGTGACAGATTTTAGCTGCTAGTCCCTCCTAGAACTGTATGGACCTACAGTCACAACCACAAATGTTGCTTCACCGAAACCAAAGGGTGTGTCGGGTTGCTGGATGTCAAAAGGCCGCTAAGTTTTGGGAACTGAATGACTAAGACGATCCTCCAGAGGATATGGGCCACTTAGTGAATGTCTTAAAAAAAATGTGGGAAATGTTCCTCTGTGCCTACGTTCTTGGATTCCTGTAAATAAACTCATCAGGTTGAATTCTAAAGTGTCAAAGTAAGTGACGAGGAGCTCTATTTTTCTGATGGAGTTTTTCTTTTTTTTTTTGCAGCTCAGAATCACATTATGTCTGTGTTGTGAGACTTCTGACTTTACCTGTTTGTAGCAGCTGTACTTTTTGCTGTCTGTGTCACAAGAAAGAAAACAAAAAAGAACATTACTTTTAGCAGTGTTTTTAAGCTGATTTATAAGCACAGGGTGCAAATGCATTCTTAAACCACAGAAATTGAAAGTCTAAATGAATATGTGTTCAAAAGCTCATTGACTTTTATACTGAAGGATGCACTCTGTTTGATCAAGGCCAATATTGTCCAAAACGCTTCTCCGTCTGCATTGAAAGTAATGCTTAGTTTATCAGGAAGGTATGTCATTTGTATGGCTTTCAAAGATACACGTAGGACTCCAGCATTTATCCTGGGTGCTGTGGGGTAATTACTCTGTCCAGCTATATATCATGACATATTGACTATACTATGTTTAACATGCTTTTCAGTTCAGTGTTGTTAATTTCATCTGACCTGTAAGTGTACTTCTTTTTTTTATTTAAGAGTGAAGTATAGCCTTGTATATGTGCGTTGTGTTATGGTGTTTGCAGAGTTCGAAACACTCTTGACGGGTCAAATTTCTTTGTGAATTCTGTCAGTATACTGGACCTGATATTTACCATGTAAATGTTTTTAGCTAAATGTGGTATTGATTTATCATGGTGTACATACTGCCAGCAAATCATCATGCTTGTTTAAAGTACATAGCATATTATAAAGCTGAGATTTTCTTCGAAATTCATCTAATGCTTCATCTATTGCTTTTGATTTCTGTTGACTAAATGGGCCGGCTGTATGACTATCAGACTTTCAGACTAACGGATGGTGGACTTACTATTGTTATTTTAAAGCAGTTTTATTAATCTCTTAATGTTTTTTATTACTATAATTCAAGGTTGGTTATACTTTATTATAATTTGAATAGCTCCAGATCATCAATAATTGATGCAGTTATTAATTCATTTAATAACTATATAATAAAATGAACACAATTAGAGAAACAGTATTTTATTACGTTTAACATAATACTATACACTCGGATTCTTGAGGATGCTGCTGTTTAGATGCCTCATGATTATGAACAACTGAAATTTTTACCTGAAAAAATCAGGCCTGGGATCATTTTTTGGTGTCTCTACAATCAATTCATTCCAAAACAGTGCAGAAGTAATCGACAGTTTTAAAGCATTCCTGTCTGAAGCTTTAATGCATGGTGCCAGTATGTTTTCTCAAATCTCTTAATATATATATAATCCACTTGTTGATGCCAGCATGTTACACGTCTGTACAAGTGAACATTTCGAGCTTGCAGAAAATATCACCTGTCAAGTCACTTTGCTCATTTAGGTCTCAGATTTCAAATGCAAATGAAAGATTTTTTATTTATGTACTGCTGATGCATCTTCAGTATGGACAGAAGCATACAGAATTAGTTGACAGTATTAATTCTGATATTTAGTATAAAAAAATAAATACTTTTTCAACTGCACCGTATCATGAAGACGAAAAATCTATGTTAAATTTGAATGTTTAATGCATAGTAATGATGCTGATTGTCCTATATACAGAGTATAGAGAAGTCTTAGGCACCCAAGTCTTTGGTTCATGTTCTCTGGTTTGTCAGTAAAGAGCAAAGTAATGCTTATTTTCCAAAAAATATTTTTTGTATAATCTCTATAGAGAGTTTAATATATTAAATATACTGTTTTTCAGAGAGAGAAGTAAGTGACCTAACTGCTGATTTGTCGAAATAAATATTTCAGAGCTGTTATTAACATATTAACAGAATTTCTGTCCGTGTGCCTAAGACTCATAGAGTCAACTCTTAGAGTTGTGTAATATTTAGATCTCTTACCACAACACTTTGTTGTAACCTAAAATCTAACATTTCGATTAATTGTGTCCAGCTACTGATCTGTTCCATGGATGTCAAACTACAGACAGCAGAGAGAGAGAGAGATTTCTGCTAGGGATGTCACTAAGCATCTCCATGCACAGGTGCTGAATTCCATCTGTTTACAACTAATCTGAGTTAAAACGAAGTTTCATTTAAGCTTGAAATAACTTTCTAAATGAGGTTGCTTGCGGGTAATTAGGCCTTTGTTTCAAAGATAAAATACAAGCAATGTTTCGAGTCTTTTACCATAGACCTACTGCATCAAATGAGTTAACACATGCTCTTAAAACCCTTTGAAGGAAAGTCTGCAGAGAATACTGAGGATTTCTTTATGCTAGTGTGTCTGAGTGGCTATGGTGCTATTTGTTACAGCATAAAAAAAGAATAGTTGTAGATTTACATACATCTCACAGCAAATGTTGTATGTTTTCTGAAAAACTGAACAGAAGTATGTATAAATAAATGTGTGCAGATGTATATGTTAATTTATTAAGGGAGTGTAAAGGTCTGGATACATGGAAAAAGTATCATCAGATGCTTGTCTCATGTATACAATATAATATATAAGCAACACAGCCAGCATCATAAACTGCATGCACAAGTTTACACAAACACAAATATGTCTCAGATTTATTCCTACGGTTTATCTATTCACATACACCACTAGAGACACCAGCAAAAATTTTCCATTAAAAAAAATTCCCAACAGTGGTTCTTTAATGAGTGTGATTTATTTTTGTTGCACAGTTATATATAGTTTTCTATAACAACCACACATTATCCTGTGCAAATAATAACGGACTCACTATTGTATCCAGGCCTTAAGAATCCACCAAAATTATTGTTTCTTTTTGCATTGAATTTTTCACACCGCACCTCTGTAAGGTAATGAAAAGATTTTAAAAACAAAAGGCTATAAAACAAACTACCATGACAATCAATTTACCCCATGAAATTATGAAATAATGAGCAAGTCTTATGTTTTCTAGTTTGTTTGTTTTTTTCACATGATATTCTCGATCCAGCCTGATTCAATAACTTTGCAGGTTTGTCCGTTGACATAAACATTGTGTTTGTGACAGCTGGTGCACTGTGAACATGTTTCCTCTTCATGCATTAACACTTTCATTTGCTGTTATTTAAATAAATGTCTACTGTTTCTTTGTTTTTTTTTGCCAGTGATTTGTAAAGCTATTCTTATAAATAGACTCATGAAAATGCTGGGCTGTTGTGTGTTCCTTTAAAATGATATAAAACTATCTGACCAGCACAATTATTTTATTATAATGTCCTAAAGCTTGTATGCACCTGTATTTACTTGAGTAATCTTCGATATAGTTTCAAGTGAGGATCGACAAAAATAAGCAAGTAAATAAACAATTAAAGAAAGAAACACATAAATAAATAAAATATGTTTCTTACAGTTTTTGTTTTTGTAATTTTTTATTATTATTATTTTATTTATTATAATATTTTTTACTTTTTTCATCCCAACTTTTTATTTTTAGATTTTTTTAAAAAATGTTTTTAAAAAAAATCAATTTTATCAAACACACCTAGCATTGATCTTATTTTTTTAAATATATATATATATATATATATATATATATATATATATATATATATATATATATATATATATATATTTCTTATATATTTTTCAAAATCTCACTAGAACTGTACAATGTTCCATAATGTAGATGATGTACAGCTCATGTTCTTCTATTATGATTCATGCTAAAATATTAGCCCGAGCACAGTTAATAGTGTTATTTTTTGCATTAGTATTTAGTTTAAATAATTAAATATAATTCATTGTCATCTGATTGAAAAGTCAGAGCCACTGAAAGTCAGAATAACATAACAACAAAAAGCAAGTGTAAGAATATTTTAAGATACAAGCCAAGAGAACATATGCCAAGTGTGAGAAACAAAGTTACAGTAAATGTATGAGTGCGCCTCAGAACCTTTAGTTAATCAGTGTGCTACATTTTTGTTAATATATCCAATTGTAAATAAAACACACTGGCATTTATATATATGTTTAATTATTTTGTGGAAATGTTAAGTTGCCCTGCAGTAAATTGCAGACTGGTGTAAAAATAAATAAATAAATAAATGTATAAATAAATAAATGCATAAATAAATAAATGTATAAATAAATAAATAAATACATGTATAAATAAATAAATAAATGTATAAATAAATAAATAAACATTACACACAGAGACAGTTAGCACAGATCTTTTTTTTTTAAGTTGAGTAAACGATTGTTTTATACCCATTTCCTTTAAAAAAAAAAAACACACACACACACAAACCTAAAACAGATTCTTAAGAGCAACAGCCAGATGTGGAAACTTGTACTTCATTTCCACACTAATTCGTGACTTTGATTCAAAAATTGGATTGGGATTTTATTAAAAAATTGTTCAAAAATGTCTTTACTTAATTCATGACTTAGGCGATTTGATAAAAAACAATTATAGCTGTAATCTGTCATGTGTTTTTTTCCTCCTTCCATATTACTAATAATGATTTGAGACAATGTCCATTGTTAAAAGTGCCATACAAATAAATTAATAATATCCTTTTACTGTTATTAACAATGCTAGGAATATTGATCATAAGTAAACTCTCTGATAAAAAAATGTCAATTATAATATAGTATAAAGCATATAGTATAAGTATAATACTATTATCTATATTACTGTAATCTATATTATTATACTAATACTCCTGCTGTCATAATACAGGCAATAATATTAATAACCTAACTTATCAATCTTCTGTTAATTTTGTTAGTAGATAAAGATTATAAAGCTTGTTACTAAAGTACCACTCAAGTGCTATTTGCTATTAGCTTTTGTTTATTCTCTCAACATTTTTGTGTTTTTGTTGATCCTCTTTACTTATAATAAGAATCCCAACAATAATGCTAAAAACCCTGATTGTGAATAATACTAGTGCAGTACAGTATTTCTAATAATATTTCTAATAATATTTAGACAAATTTCATACATCATGATTTTAAACTTTTATAACACCAATTCAACAAGCCAGTCACTACAATCAATTTTGTAGATTTTTCTAATTTTAAAATTGTAATTGTATTAAAATAAATTTTAATTAACATCTTATGATACAATCAGATGACTGAACTAACAAAGGTAAATCTTGCACCGGCAATGAAGAAATTTTATCTGGAAGCAATGCAACAGCTTTACAGCACAAACACACTTACAGCACAAACACACTCAGTGGTTAGCATATAACTGAACAGGCTAGGGAAACTAACAGCAGGTAACAAGATCCAAAAGACTTCTGCTGCAAAACAAAACAAACAGAAAGCACCTGCCAACACAGACAAACCTAAAACCCACACAAAAACAGTATGAGAAACATCACATAGACAGCAAACCAAGCTCAGCATCGAACCAGGCATCCTGTAGCAGCCTATTCTAATATCTATTTTTCATAACGTAGCTCTGCTTACACACATATCCACTCACAGACCCTTTTCGTCTGTGTGGTACTTACACACGTTTGTGTTATTATGAAATTTACAAGGCAAATCAGGTTTTCAGAAATTCAATAAGTAAGTGGACTCTTAGAGTCCTCTTGTATGCCTGATGCACAAAGAGTAGCGTAGCAATGCTCCTCTTACATCATTACGTCTCCTCTCCATCCTTTCGCACGTGGACTCGATTTCAGTACTTTTAGCTGTTTATGTATATTTTAGCATAAGATAATTTAATTGAGAACACAGATAGGCAGGAAGGTGGGAGAGGGAAGGATCTCCTCATGGGTCATGGCTGTAAAACCGTTTAGTCACACAAAGTCTTGGAGACAGATGTGAAGCAGTGATAACTGAACACCATTTATATCCTGAGGGTACAAAATAACCCCTGGTTATAGTAACAGGAAGCATTCGGCTGATTGGCAAAGCAGATTAGCTGAGCTAATTCTGACACCAGAATAATCTAATCCTGATGTGGAAGGTGCTACATAGGAATAGCTGTGCAAATACAGATCACACTAAAAGTACAGGATGTTATGTAGTGAAGAAAAAGATTTAAAAGACATCTCAATACAAGAATTAAACAGAAACTGTAACAATATTTTCCTATGGATGTGTGCCCAACTGAGGAAATGCCTGTATAAAACAATCAAACTGACTGCAAATTGAAAGAAGAAATAAACCCAATTGTAACTCGTTACCCAATCGAGGGTAAACAATAATCTGACTTTACACTGTAAAATTTCCTGCCTGATTTTGCCATCGCAGATAAAAAAAATCACACGTTATAAAAGAATTCTTTGGTCCTAGGGATTTGCAGCCATAGAATGCATAATTTGATGCGCCCACTGGTGTTCGATCGACTGCAACCAAAGGCAATCGTTCAACAAAGCTCTGGCAGTGTCAGAAATTATCTCAGAGTCGCAGAGTGTGACCGCTACACAAAAACAATCATCTCAAATTCACCAACAGGCAAAAGAAGGACGATACAAAACTCATGGGACAGCTAGTTACTGTATTTCTGTAAAGTTCCTTTGAGACAATCACCATTGTTAAAAGTGCTATACAAATAAAATTGAAATATGGTAGAGGCAATGGTGAAATAAAACATAAAAATTAAAAGCAGCCTGGACACTGAATGAAAAGAAACAGAGGATGTATTATTGCTCCAAGCTAGACAATTAGCAAATAAACACTCTAAAGTTTATTTTCCATATAACAATGTTTCATACCTCCGTGTTGAAGAGTTACAAACTCATGTCCATTGCTCTGCATGACCAGCTTTAACCTTCATATCTATAAAGATGATTTGCTGTGTACTGTATACGACCATGTTGTGAACATGGTTTTAATGTTCACTTGAAAAGTTTGTACAGTCCTCTGGAACTCTATGTACTTTTTTTTTTTCTGGCCTGAGAAAAGTGCCAGCAGTCCTTTCTTGTGTTGGTGCTTACATAACATTTGGTGCAACACACTACACGCGTACTGACAGACATTCACAACTTTCAAAATGTAAGAAATGCTTGGTCAGATGAGGAACATGGGTCAAGCAATTTGCCATGTGCTTGCTGTTAGGATCTCAGGAGAATTATCAGCAGCAAACAGAGTGTGTTTTTTGCTAGGTGAATAAATTATGCTAAATTAGGCTGAGAGAGAGAGAGAGAGAGAGAGAGAGATTTGGACAGTAAACCTATAAATGATTAGGAAATAAGAATATAACATGACCTGAGACCAACAGTGAGTTGGTTGCTATTGAAGTGAAATTCTACTCTACTTCTTCATGAGTCACAAAAATGTTGAAATGCTGAAAATATTGTTTAATTTTTTATTATATGGAGTCCGACTTCCTTTCATCCCAGACTGGCAGTGTGATTTCTTTTGGAACTAGTTGAGTTTTCCCACTGGTTTGATTCATCGCTGAGTAAAAGTTATCACTTCATTATTGTAATGTCCCCACATGGGGGTCCTATAGCATGTGCTCTGAATTAGGTGCTCAGGAGAATTATCAGAAGCTGAGAGTGAGAGAGAGAGAGAGAGAGAGAGAGAGAGAGAGAGTCGGTTTACTTTGTTTTCTTAGAACAGACACTTGACTTATTGTTTGTGGCATCATGTAACAGCAAATTTCACAGATTCCTAAATGAATAATTCCTTGCTGTAAATTGTTAAATATTTTACAGAATTTTAAGTTGCTAAGTGAGGTTGGATGACAGACAAAGATTAAAAATCAATATTGATGTCTGAGGTTTGAAGGCTAAATAAATACAGCTGGGTATTAATTATCCATCCTCTGATGCTGCATGGTCACAGTAGGGGATAACATGAAATAGCAGACATGAGTGAGGAGCCCTTAAAGGAGGAAAAAAGGGAAGTCATCATTTGTTGTGGTGTTGTGACAGGTTCAGAAATAGGCCAATGCTCTTTCACCTGGAATGGGAGAAGTGGGTGCCTTTACAACACCTAAAGAGATAACAAGGACAATGCAAGAGCAGGAGAAAAAAATCTTATTAGCAGCAATTCAACAACCCAGTAAAGTGTAGATTTTTGAGAAGTTTGGTATAGCTGTCTCAGAACAGGATGTACTGGATGTCACTGTCTACATTTGAGCCCAAGTAATGTGTTGAACATTGATTTTAAGATTGCCTTAGTGAAACTCAAGCTGGATGTTACATTCAGAACTGGTGATCAGACATCTGATCCATTCTATGGTAACGTTGCCCAAGTGAATAACTGAGTTAACTCACAAAGTATCAGTTTCATGAAAGAGTCCTTATACTCACACAAAGGCAGGAAAAGTTGCACAGTGGCGTAGCTGCAATGGCAGAAGTACAAATATTGAGATTAATATCTCTAATACAGACACAATCATCTCACTAGTGGTATAGGCTGATAAATCTCTCTGTGCAAATCCACTTTTGATTGACTTTTTGGAATATTCTGCTCATGCAAACCTGTTCTTCTGTGGATTATCCTGATATTCCTGATAAAGATATTATTTCCGTGGTACACTATATTGCCAAAAGTATTCGCTCACCTGCCTTGACTCGCATATGAATTTAAGTGACATCCCATTCCTAATCCATAGGGTTCAACATGATGTCGGTCCACCCTTTGCAGCTATAACAGCTTCAACTCTTCTGGGAAGGCTGTCCACAAGGTTTAGGAGTGTGTTTATGGGAATTTTTGACCATTCTTCCAGAAGCGCATTTGTGAGGTCACACACTGATGTTGGACGAGAAGGTCTGGCTCTCAGTCTCCGCTCTAATTCATCCCAAAGGTGTTCTATCGGGTTGAGGTCAGGACTCTGTGCAGGCCAGTCAAGTTCATCCACACCAGACTCTGTCATCCATGTCTTTATGGACCTTGCTTTGTGCACTGGTGCACAGTCATGTTGGAAGAGGAAGGGGCCAGCTCCAAACTGTTCCCACAAAGTTGGGAGCATGGAATTGTCCAAAATGTCTTGGTATGCTGAAGCATTCAGAGTTCCTTTCACTGGAACTAAGGGGCCAAGCCCAGCTCCTGAAAAACAACCCCACACCATAATCCCCCCTCCACCAAACTTTACACTTGGCACAATGCAGTCAGACAAGTACCGTTCTCCTCTAGAGTCCAGTGGCGGCGTGCTTTACACCACTGCATCCGACGCTCTCTGCGCACTGTTCTTGAGCTAATCTGAAGGCCACATGAAGTTTGGAGGTCTGTAGCGATTGACTCTGCAGAAAGTTGGCGACCTCTTCGCACTATGCACCTCAGCATCCGCTGACCCCGCTCCGTCAGTTTACGTGGCCTACCACTTCGTGGCTGAGTTGCTGTCGTTCCCAAACACTTCCACGTTCTTATAATACAGCTGACAGTTGACTGTGGAATATTTAGGAGCGAGGAAATTTCACGACTGGATTTGTTGCACAGGTGGCATCCTATCACAGTTCCACGCTGGAATTCACTGAGCTCCTGAGAGCGACCCATTCTTTCACAAATGTTTGTAAAAACAGTCTGCATGCCTAGGTGCTTGATTTTATACACCTGTGGCCATGGAAGTGAT
Organism: Hemibagrus wyckioides; assembly: GCF_019097595.1. Lineage (NCBI taxonomy): Eukaryota > Metazoa > Chordata > Actinopteri > Siluriformes > Bagridae > Hemibagrus > Hemibagrus wyckioides. The sequence goes on along the minus strand of NC_080733.1, from coordinate 11,031,088 downwards.
TGGAACACCTGATTCTGATTATTTGGATGGATGAGTGAATACTTTTGGCAATATAGTGTATATTAAGAAAACTATTCATCTTATTATTATACATACATGACTTGTGGACGAGCACCAGGGCCTCAGGTTTACAGAATGGGCAAAGGATCAGCATGAAGAAGTGGGGTCATGGTCAGTGTCACATAGTGGTGGCTTTGCTGTTAATCCTTGTCAAGGAAATGAGTAAACGGGAATGCCCCATGATTTCCAAGGGAAACCACCCTGGCATTCCTCTGCTCAGTGCATGTAAGTTTCCGGTTTCAGTGCTGATATCATGAAAATGTGATATCTAAATATCATCTAATTCTTTTCTGGCTGAAGGCTAAATGAATACAATGATAAATTGTATATGCATATAAAAAATCAGATGCTTTTCAATAAAGCAGTGTTCAATTACATTACAAAATCACTATTATTAGCACTATGTCATGCTGTGATTTACATTTGCATCAAATTATAACTCAGCTCTGCTTGATTATAAACCCAAGGTCAAGGAGCTCAACTCCCCTGTGGCAGATTTGGCATGATGCAATATTGCAGCAGTCGATGAAGTTAGTCGATACAGTAGAACTGTAAAACATGTCAGCTAAAATGCTCAATCGATGAAAGGAATTATTACTTTAGGTATGTGGCACAGATAGATTAGCACAAATTACTATTTGTGATAGAAGTGAATTTTAATATTTGGGTACTGAGACACTGCTAAGGCTGAGTACATAGAAAGGTTCTGCTTTTTGTACATCTTACCATTGTAAATTCAGCAGAGGGTTTCTTTGAATATGATGTGAAATAGAACAGAGGAGATGATTTACTGCAGAACAAATATAATAATATTTAACAAATTGAGCAGCTTTTTCAAACAGTGACTAAATCATGTCATTTGTTGTCAATGTTTCACTTGTTTATTTGCTTTTCAGTACAAAAAACTGTGAATGTTTTTGGGGGAATGTTTTGGGGCACAGTAAAAAAGTTGTGTTATTAGGATTGCATCAAGGTTTATTTAATTTTAGAATTGTGTTGACAGAATAGAATAAAAATGCAGCTGTAAGCATAACTTAAATCCTTCCTGCAGTGTGACCAGGAGACGGCTCTGTAGAATCTATAGATCTAGAACACTGGAGACTAAGAGTTTAATATATTTTAGTTGGGGGGATTCATTAACAATGGAAAACCGTGATAACCAAATTATCTGTTAGTACACTATCACATATAAATTTTACTACAGTATAAAATTTGCTATTTTTTATCCTTATGGTATATATATACACTATATTGCCAAAAGTACTCGCTCACCTGCCTTGACTCGCATATGAACTTAAGTGGCATCCCATTCCTAATCCATAGGGTTCAATATGACATCGGTCCACCCTTTGCAGCTATAACAGCTTCAACTCTTCTGGGAAGGCTGTCCACAAGGTTTAGGAGTGTGTTTATGGGAATTTTTGACCATTCTTCCAGAAGCGCATTTGTGAGGTCAAACACTGATGTTGGACGAGAAGGCCTGGCTCTCAGTCTCCACTCTAATTCTAATTGTCAAGTTCATCCACACCAGACTCTGTCATCCATGTCTTTATGGACCTTGCTTTGTGCACTGGTGCACAGTCATGTTGGAAGAGGAAGGGGCCAGCTCCAAACTGTTCCCACAAAGTTGGGAGCATGGAATTGTCCAAAATGTCTTGGTATGCTGAAGCATTCAGAGTTCCTTTCACTGGAACTAAGGGGCCAAGCCCAGCTCCTGAAAAACAACCCCACACCATAATCCCCCCTCCACCAAACTTTACACTTGGCACAATGCAGTCAGACAAGTACTGTTCTCCTGGCAACCGCCAAACCCAGACTCGTCCATCAGATTGCCAGATGGAGAAGCGTGATTCGTCACTCCAGAGAACGCGTCTCCACTGCTCTAGAGTCCAGTGGCGGCGTGCTTTACACCACTGCATCCGACGCTTTGCATTGCACTTGGTGATGTATGGCTTGGATGCAGCTGCTCGGCCATGGAAACCCATTCCATGAAGCTCTCTGCGCACTGTTCTTGAGCTAATCTGAAGGCCACATGAAGTTTGGAGGTCTATAGTGATTGACTCTGCAGAAAGTTGGCGACCTCTTCACACTATGCGCCTCAGCATCCGCTGACCCCGCTCCGTCAGTTTACGTGGCCTACCACTTCGTGGCTGAGTTGCTGTCGTTCCCAAACACTTCCACGTTCTTATAATACAGCTGACAGTTGACTGTGGAATATTTAGGAGTGAGGAAATTTCATGACTGGATTTGTTGCACAGGTGGCATCCTATCACAGTTCCACGCTGGAATTCACTGAGCTCCTGAGAGCGACCCATTCTTTCACAAATGTTTGTAAAAACAGTCTGCATGCCTAGGTGCTTGATTTTATACACCTGTGGCCATGGAAGTGATTGGAACACCTGATTCTGATTATTTGGATGGGTGAGTACAATACTTTTGGCAATATAGTGTATATAGTTGATTCATTTCCTGAGAATTACCAGTGAAATGTCCTCTCATATTCCATATTTATGAAGTTCCTTATTATTAAAGAATCTAATATTTGTTATATTAGAGACATAAAAACCACTTACTTTGTTCTTTAAGACAATAATGTAAATCTGTCTGAATATGTTGCATGATACATTATAATACAGTATTGAAATATTTAACAAATTGTGTGGCTTTTTCGAACCGCGAATGCACCAGCATACCATTGACTTTAGCTTTGGGCTTATGTGAGTGTTTAAAGAACAGAGTCAGCTCTATTGAGAAATCTTGGCTCAGTACCTACACCATCTGCCTTCAGTTATGTGCAAAAAAAAAAACTAATAATAATTATCATAAAAACAATTATGAAACAATTTTCAGTTAATGAAAAATGTATATAAGAGCCAAGAGGTATGTATAGCTGGAGAGGTCAACTTTTACAGCCCTAAACACACTGACATTCACGAGAGAGAGAAAGCTACATGGGTGTCTGCTCGCACAGAAGAATAACGAAAATAACATGGACAGATTTGTTCCGCACTCTTAGATTGATTGATTGATTGATTGATTGATTGATTGATTTAGATTTTTTTTAATTTATTTTTGTTTATACTTTTGGCAAAACTTAAAAGTATCTAGTGACAAAAATTGGTGAAATAAAAACGTCGCTGTCTTTTGTTTATTTATAATAGTAAGAGTTTTCAAATGACAAAATGCTAAATTGTTTAGACCAATGATTTCAGTGATGTCCCTCTGCCTCTTAGGGGATTTTTTAGGATGTTTGGACTTGGAAAAAACCAAGTGTCTATGATTTGCTTCTACTATAAATTACTATTCAAATGTCATGGTGCTACAATAATATTTTATCTGTAATGTAATTCATGGTAATGAACAAATCAAGGGGCTGCAAAAGCCATTAAAATGCAGTTAGAGACAACGAGTCAGCTTAAGAGGATTTATATTAATCACATCCAGTGACTGGATATTAGTATGGAGGAAAATCTGTGACTGCCCTGAGGAAACCGTGGCCCTTCACCAACAGCAGTCAGAGCAAATAAAGTCAGAAAGGGAAACAAACTGATTTAGAAACGTACAGATGGAGAGCAGGTTGCAGCATTAAAAAATCTGGCTATATAATGGATTGCAGTGGGGAGAGTTTGCACCGTCTTGGACTGAAGCCTTCAAACATAATGTACTGCAGTATTCCTTTGGTCTCTGACATCTGTTTAAATCAGTCAGGTTTTTATGAATACTCACAAAACACTCTGACAATAGAAATTGCATAAGCATAAGCAGAAATAAAAGGGGTAAAAACTCCAATAATGTCAAATCAGCTTTCTTTTGGACAGGAAGTAAGGAGACGGATGAGAAACAAACCACTAAGAGCTCTATAGTCCAGGACAAACACATGATAACAATGTCACGACAGGGTGTATTGATTTTGGTTCTGCTGTTATGATTGTAGGACATTTTCTTCTGCCATGTATCCATGTATATATCCATGTACAGCAAAAAAGAAAAAAAACAGTCATTTAGAGGAGAATGAACATCTTATTATATTCTGTGTGGCATAAAAAATGTATAAAATGCTCAGCGGTATCAAATGATGTCAAACTGATTTCAGGATCTAAGTGACTTTGAAAGATGGTATATTACTGAGGCACAGATGAAGGACTGCTTGTCTGTGTGTGTTCTAATAAGAGCAATCACAAAAGTGACATCTGTATTTAGATCTATGGGAAATTCTTCAGTTAATAGAGTTGAAAATTGTGGTCAAAAGCACACAATCAATGACACTGATGCTCAAGCATGAGTGAGGGAGAGGGATTTTATAATAGGGTTGCAGTGTATCACACATCATTACAAAGATGAATGGCCAGTCTAGACTTCAGTAGTGAAAAGCAAATTCTCATGGCATACAAAGATGTGAGTGAAAAAGAGAGATGTGAGTTACCCTTCATTATATTCTGAACAAGTGTGTGTGTGTGTGTGTGTGTGTGTGGTGTACACTGACAAAACAGTACACCCTGAATGCTAGAACCCTGCAGTGAAGAGATGGCTCTTTTATATTTTGTTTCCACTTGCTTCTTTTTATATTTTGTTTCTACTTGCTTCGTCAAGTCACTGCAAATCAGCACAAAGTTCTTCTTATTGATCAGCTTTATCCTGTGATAGAACATTTTTCTCCTGACATTAGTGGTCTCTTGAAGGTGGTCTCAGGATAATGACATCACCTCTACAAGGTCCAAGCACTCACTGAATGGTCTGACGAGGATGAACTTGATGTAAATTATATGCTATGGCCTACACCATCACTAGATCTCAACCTAAAGGAATAGCTATGAGTGATCTTAGAGTGATGTGTTAGACATCTTGACCACCATCACTAAAACACCAATTGGATGAGCATCTTTTGCCATTCATCCCTCCATTAGAATTCCAGAGACTTGGAGTATTCATGCCAAGACACAGTGAAAATTTTCTGGAGGCATGTCTCATTTTTTCTCTTTAGACATGACATTATCTTCAAGGTTGGATATTTTAATGCTTTCTGAATCTCTTTTGAGTTGTGGCTACTTTGTCAGAAAAGCCATAACCCTGGGCTTTTAATTTTTGCTCAACATTGTAATTTTTCTCTATTGTGAACATATACCACATCTAATAAATAATTTGCTCACTTTTGTATTTTTGTCTAGTTATAGTTAAACTTTCAATTTCTGTGCTTTAGATGTGCTCTATCCCTCTCTGCTCATGGGATACATACTGTTGTTACAGCAGCACTATTTAGTGTTTGGAGCAGTTGTAAATTCATGACATGATGTATGGATACAGCATCAATAATGGTTCAATCCCAGAATCCCCCAAACGTCGTGGCTTCCACTACCTTTTGGTCTCAATCTTGACTCAGTCTCGCTTCATTTGGCCTTGAACTTGGCTTGGATATGTACCCTTCAAAACTCTTGAATTGATTTTTGTCTACTTCAGGTCTTTGACTCGATAACAGTGATCAGTGAGCTTGGGCTCTACAGTTCCTCTTAGGGCCCTTCGTCTTCATTCAGCTCCTTACAACTTAAACAACAGGCCATTACAGTAACTTAAACACACACAGAATGCTAAATAATATATAACCCCATCTTTCCATTTGAGAGGTGCTCTAGCTCTAACAGCAAAGCCTTAATTTTCTCTCTACTTCACCTTTTTGTCCTCCCTGGGGGAACAGACAGGGTCATGACTATTCCATACAACATGCAGAGAACATGGAAAAGTTGTGTAACTAAGCAGAAACAAAAGGCAAACAGATTGCTGAAAAGAGTTCCTAGTTGCCAAATTGTTCAGCTGTGACCCTAGAACAATGCCAAGACCCTTCTTCCTAAGACCATTTGTGCTGGAACATCACTCACTCCTCCGTCTCACGGGTCCAATTCATTAACACGTGCTACGTTTCCTTGTGTCAACACACATCCCAGACAAGGTTGACATGAGGTAATTATGTGACAGTTCACAATATACTTCATTTATTTTAGATATTGACATGTGAAGCTCTTAAAATGGATTATTCTTAAAATGGATCACAGTTTTATTAGATGCCAAAAGTAAAAATAACTGCAAGTCTATTTGAATAAGGAAGCAATGCTTTTTCGTATTTGTAGGGATGCACATTTTCCCCTTTTGACCTTGCGGGTACCATCCAGAGGGCATCAATGATTTCTACATCATGCAGGGCAAGATAGCAGGTTGAATTGAAAATGAAAATGAAAAATGAAAACTTTATCAATTAAAAGTAAAAAAAAAATATATATATATATATATATTGATTTTTTCTTTATAAAATAGGGATGTTCCATGAATACGAATACATTATTTGAAAGGAAAAGTTGAGGTCAGGTTTTTTTTTTTTTTTGTAGCTTGGCAGAAAAGGTCACAGGACATCTGGTCGAGACTAGAGATCTGCATTGGGATTGAGATCCCATGGGATGCAACAAAATTTTATCATTTGATTATCAACCAGCAGTCAAATATGAAGCTAGTGCAACAAATGTAGTTAATTTACACTGACAAGATACATATATAACTTTTGTTCATTCATCCTTAGTAACTGCTAGTCAGGTCTGTGGTGGTTTGTTAATATTTTGGGAAAACTGGTGTCATTAAATTCCTTAGAAAACAATGCAAATGAGAAAACAAGTAAATCCTGTGCACATCTGTAGCTGAGACTAATTATGAACTATGAGAGGTGTAGATGAGTTTGACAGACTGTCAGAGGCAGAATTCACAGCCCATCCTGACACTTTTCTACATCATTTCTGCATTCTACATCTGGAATTTCTACATCTGCCCCCCAGAGTTTCCAGAGGTATAATGTTTAAGGGGAAAAAACCTTTCACATTAGACCATCTCCACTTCAGATTTGGATACAGACACAGATGTTACCACTAAACTGATACAGATGTTATATCTGTAATATACAATAACACTACAGACTTGTTGTTCACACAGGTTCTGGAAACAAATTTCTTTAGGACAGTGTTTATAATGTTAAATCACGACCTTAATAATAACCAACATAAAAGTACATACACATTTATACAGGACATATGATGAGTGGGCCCTACATTAAAATAGGCTTTATTTTATTATTTCTAATACCTTTCATGGATTAAGACCTTTTTTGTGTTAAGGCTGCCATGTGCAGAGGATTCTGTAAACCTCAGGGTTAAATCACAGGACCATACTTAGTGAAGAGATCTGAGAAGAGAAGTAAGAAAAAGAGTGATCTTAAAGACCCACATAAAAAGAACATGAGGATAAAGAGGTCTGGGCAGAACTTGGACCATGGGCCGAATGGCTAAGTAATCAAGGACTGAAAGTTTGTTTAGTCTTTCTGTTTTTGCTTTTGGGTTATTTTTCCTAGAAACATTTGCATGTATAATTAATAATGACTACTTACCAATTTAAAGAAGATGGATTTTCCCCCAGAAGCTATTAAGCTACTGAATTTCAGAGAGTTGCAAGCATGGTGTCACATCTTAGAGAACCAAACAAGTTTTTGCTCCTCTAAATGAAGTCTAAAATTACTTTATATATGTTCTCAATATATGTTCTTGCCAATAAAAGCAGGAAAAGCATTTTAGAAAAGAAAATCGATTGCAGTGTGATAGACCTCCTCCATGGTGTAATGTTAAGGGTAATGAAAATGCAGTGAGGACAAGAACATCAGCGTGCCAGAGCTATGCAACTACCCTGAAGGAACATAATGTGTTTTCCCTTTTGAAATCTGATTATTATTTGTAAACCTTATAAAACTGTGTAAGGGAAGACTGTAAACTTTACTGTTCTTCATAAATTGTGTTACACAACACACACTTTCAGAATACCACACTGTCCAAATCTGTTCTGCAAGTGTTGCAATACCATCTGGGTCCAATAAAGTTCACTATAACAGCGAGTTTGACACACAGCAATAGATACTACTTCACAATTTCTGACGCCATTTGAAACATGATCCTTATTACCTAACATGGAGGGAGGTGGATTCAATCACTGATCTTCGGTGTCCACAGTCAAAATGGCTTACTTATGCAACAAGTGGGTATTTGATCTGCATATAATAATAACCATGACTGATATTTCAGGTCTCCCTTTCGCACACTTACCAGTCCTGGTTACAGAGAGCTCTCAGCTAAAGCAGTTCAAGAGGAAAAAGGCCATTATTAGCACTTGTGCCTGCCAAGTCTTAGTCACATGAGGCTATGAATCACACCAAAAACAAAACCAAACAACGGTTATATCTAAATGGTTTTGAGATCAAGAATAAACATGTAGGCTCCTAGCCGAAAGACAGATCACATTTTCCATTCTGCTTTTAACATAGCAGCAGATAAATCCATGAATACCTGAGACTCATAAAGTTTAATCACTCAGCCAGGCCAGTTATTGTAGATGCACAGGGGTATGCTCAGGAAACAGTGATAAAATATTTATAATTGGACCCTACACTACCACAGCAACTTCTGAATTGTGTGTAAAAAGGGAAATCTTTTTGTATTACACAAATGATGCTCTGTAAATTCTGCATGCTGTTTAGAAATTGACATAAAGTTATAATTGTGTATAACAAAGTGGTTTGGGAATTCAGGTGAAATGGTACAGTGTGCTGAGTTTTTATAATTGCAGTGTGCTTTTAATACACCAAAGGTTTTGTGCTTTGATTTGTCATTATAATGTCAAATAATGATTAATATGAACTAATCATAAAAAATAATAATGCTTTCTGAAATGTATTTCTACTTTATTTAAAATGTAGGAGTTCTAGTGTAAGAAAAATGTTAATTTGTCCTGGTTTTCTTTCTTATTGACTATGTTCTTGTGAACTTCTGTTTAAACTGAAAGCGCAATTAAAAGCAACAATCAAATCAATAAAAAAGACCCAATACTCTTTGCACCAGCCTGTTTCAATCACTTACTTAGTTATTTTCAGAATTTTTTGATGTAAATGTTAAAAAACAGCCAAGTTTTCCCAACTGATTCTGCCTGTTGTGCCTTAATAAGATAATAACCTTTAGGAGCATGACTGGTTGACTGATCAAGTGATTGACAGGTTCATGTGTAAGAGTGTCAGCTTATCCCAGTAAGCATTTATCACACTGATGATAAATGAAAGAAATGTTGGCAGAGTCCTCAAGCTACCCAGTGTTTCTGCCTGATGGATTTACACAAGACACAGAGCCAGCCCGAACATTCCCGCTGTTCCTCGGCCCAGGGGACCAAATGTTCAGGTAAAAAGCCAAGACCATGCACTGTCAAACTAATCTCTAACCAGGAGAATGACTGGCATGTCCTTGATTCACACACATGATGTACAATCACTTACAATCAGGCTTTAAAAAAATATGACAAAATTATTTAATAATTTAAATAATAGGAGATTTTATGTGATTCTACAACACTGGATCTGACCTGGAGAGATCACAGTTCCTCCACAACATAAACCCTCAGTTGGCATTGTGATAATTTTGCTGTCACATGACTCACTTCATATTTAATATATCACAAATGTGGCAAATGTGTACTACACTGATTGCACCAATTTATATTCTATTATTTTACTTCCAATTAGATAAACTTCTCTGACTCAAGTAAGACTGTGTAATTTTAGTAAGGTTATATTCTGTAATATACTGTATATATACACTACTCACAAAAAGCTTTCGGGTGAAATTTCAGGATGCACCTAAAATGCACTATAACCTTTACAGGTGAACTTAATTTGACCTTCTCTACACTTTTGAATGCACATGTCCAACTGTTCAGTGTTTCAGTACTTTTTGCATAACTTGCTGTTCTCTAACAAGGTGCTTAACGGCAAAATTCACAACTGGTGATTGATCCATGAATTGACCAATAAATTTTCTGGTTCAATTAGAATTGGTATTTAAACAGTCCTCTTCATCATGCTGTTCACATTCTGACATCATGAGACCAAGACCACACCTAACAACTGATCAACAGTAACCCGCCATTGTGAGGCTTCAAACAGGGAAGTGGCCACTGAGCTTAGAGTGTCACAGAGTGTCATCAGCAGGTTGTGACAGAGATACAGAGAGACTAGAAGAGTCACAGAAAGGCATAGAAGTGGACGTCCTTTGGCCACATCCCACGTTGATGACCACTTCATTGTGAACAGTGCCCTGCAGAACCGGATGATGAATGCCACTCAACTCCAGGCACATTTAAGGGAAGTGAGAGGCACCCAAGTGTAACGTCAGACCATTCAAAACCGTTTACATCAGTGTGGTCTGCATGCCAGACAACCTGCAAGGGTACCTGGGGTCCGGGGGGGTTCGAAAACTAGTCAGTATCTGGTGTGACCACCATTTGCCTCACGCAGTGCAACACATCTCCTTCGCATAGAGTTGATCAGGTTGTTGATTGTGGCCTGTGGAATGTTGGTCCATTCCTCTTCAATGGCTGTGCGAAGTTGCTGGATATTGGCAGGAACTGGAACACGCTGTCGTATATGCCGATCCAGAGCATCCCAAACATGCTCAATGGGTGACATGTCCGGTGAGTATGCTGGCCATGCAAGAACTGGGATGTTTTCAGCTTCCAGGAATTGTGTACAGATCCTTGCAACATGGGGCCGTGCATTATCATGCTGCAACATGAGATGAATGGCACAACAATGGGTCTCAGGATCTCATCACGGAATCTCTGTGCATTCAAAATGCCATCAAAAAAATGCACCTGTGTTCATTGTCCATAACATATGCCTGCCAATACCAAAACCCCACTGCCACCATGGGCCACTCGATCCACAACGCTGACATCAGCAAACCGCTCACCCACACGACGCCATACACGCTGTCTGCCATCTGCCCTGTACAGTGAAAACCGGGATTCATCTGTGAAGAGAACACCTCTCCAAAGTGTGAGATGCCATCGAATGTGAGCATTTGCCCACTCAAGTCAGTTACGATGACGAACTGCAGTCAGGTCGAGACCTCGATGAGGACGACCTGCATGCAGATGAGCTTCCCTGAGACGGTTTCTGACAGTTTGTGCAGAAATTCTTTGGTTATGCAAATCGATTGTTGCAGCAGCTGTCCGGGTGGCTGGACTCAGACGATCTTGGAGGTGAAGATGCTGGATGTGGAGGTCCTGGGCTGGTGTGGTTACACGTGGTCTGCGGTTGTGAGGCCGTTTGGATGTACTGCCAAATTCTCTGAAACGCCTTTGGAAACGGCTTATGGTAGAGAAATGAACATTCAATTCATGGGCAACAGCTCTGGTGGACATTCCTGCAATCATCATGCCAATTGCATGCTCCCTCAAAACTTGCGACCTCTGTGGCATTGTGCTGTGTGATAAAACTGCACATTTTAGAGTGGCCTTTTATTGTGGCCAGCCTAAGGCACACCTGTGCAATAATCATGCTGTCTAATCAGCATCTTGATATGCCACCCCTGTGAGGTGGATGGATTACCTCGGCAAAGGAGAAGTGCTCACTAACACAGATTTAGACAGATTTGTGTCTAAATTTATAATTTTGTTCAGTATATATACACTATATTGCCAAAAGTATTCGCTCACCCATCCAAATAATCAGAATCAGGTGTTCCAATCACATCCATGGCCACAGGTGTATAAAATCAAGCACCTAGGCATGCAGACTGTTTTTACAAACATTTGTGAAAGAATGGGTCGCTCTCAGGAGCTCAGTGAATTCCAGCGTGGAACTGTGATAGGATGCCACCTGTGCAACAAATCCAGTCGTGAAATTTCCTCGCTCCTAAATATTCCACAGTCAACTGTCAGCTGTATTATAAGAACGTGGAAGTGTTTGGGAACGACAGCAACTCAGCCACGAAGTGGTAGGCCACGTAAACTGACGGAGCGGGGTCAGCGGATGCTGAGGCGCATAGTGTGAAGAGGTCGCCAACTTTCTGCAGAGTCAATCGCTACAGACCTCCAAACTTCATGTGGCCTTCAGATTAGCTCAAGAACAGTGCGCAGAGAGCTTCATGGAATGGGTTTCCATGGCCGAGCAGCTGCATCCAAGCCATACATCACCAAGTGCAATGCAAAGCGTCGGATGCAGTGGTGTAAAGCACGCCGCCACTGGACTCTAGAGCAGTGGAGACGTGTTCTCTGGAGTGACGAATCGCGCTTCTCCATCTGGCAATCTGATGGACGAGTCTGGGTTTGGCGGTTGCCAGGAGAACAGTACTTGTCTGACCGCATTGTGCCAAGTGTAAAGTTTGGTGGAGGGGGGATTATGGTGTGGGGTTGTTTTTCAGGAGCTGGGCTTGGCCCCTTAGTTCCAGTGAAAGGAACTCTGAACGCTTCAGCATACCAAGACATTTTGGACAATTCCATGCTCCCAACTTTGTGGGAACAGTTTGGAGCTGGCCCCTTCCTCTTCCAACATGACTGTGCACCAGTGCACAAAGCAAGGTCCATAAAGACATGGATGACAGAGTCTGGTGTGGAGGAACTTGACTGGCCTGCACAGAGTCCTGCCCTCAACCCGATAGAACACCTTTGGGATGAATTAGAGCGGAGACTGAGAGCCAGGCCTTCTCATCCAACATCAGTGTGTGACCTCACAAATGCGCTTCTAGAAGAATGGTCAAAAATTCCCATAAACACACTCCTAAACCTTGTGGACAGCCTTCCCAGAAGAGTTGAAGCTGTTATAGCTGCAAAGGGTGGACCGACGTCATATTGAACCCTATGGATTAGGAATGGGATGTCACTTAAGTTCATATGCGAGTCAAGGCAGGTGAGCGAATACTTTTGGCAATATAGTGTATATATATATATATATATATATATAGACTGTTCCAGTCTTGCTAACATCAGTCTAAAATCTCCCAGTTAAGTTGTGTTCAGTTTCAATGCAATCTGGCACCACCAGTACATTTCCACAGACTTTCCTTTGCCTCCTTTCTGTGTAATACCTATATTATAGACATTCTAGAAAAAAAAAGTGGTGAATCTAATACATTTTCATTGCCTCACACCAATCATTATTATGCAGTAAACACCGTGATCTGAATTAGCTGCTTGGCAGCTAGCGACAAAATGTTCCAAAAGCATGTGGTTCTCAATCATCGTTGCAATAAATTAAATGATCTTTTTCGGCATACACAGAAACAGATGGTGCAAAAACAATGTCAGAAGTAAACGAAGTGTAGCTGTCCAAAACACACAGGGCTAAAACGTTGTCCCTTTGATCAAGAGTGCACGGCTGAGTGAGGGCAGGAGATAAGGCACTGCCAGTGAATGCCTTGATACTGGCCATAGCAGGAATAAAAACACTTCAGTCTGAAAACACTGCAGCCAGCAGCAAACTTTCACTGTGTATATACATTCATATATGATGAGGTTTTAATCCTCATCATCATAATCATCACAACAATAACAACAGTACTTAATAGTAGTAGTAGCAGTAGTAGTAGTAGTAGTAGTAGGAGGGGTAGTTGTTATTATTTATTTTTTCCAAGTAGTTTTGAAAGCCCCAGGTTGGCCTAGACACTCAGTCTTGCCTTTAGACACTTAGACAGCTCCCCTGCAGGACCATTAAAAAGCTATAAAAACGCCTCCTTCTCTGTGACTCATTATCGAATCAATACAGCCTCTCCATTTTCTTCATAGCACTTAAAACTCACTGCAGGAACTCTATACCAGCTGAACAAGAAAAGGAAAAGCTAATTAATTAAAAGCCATGTAACTTAAGGATTTGGAGACCTCTCTATTGTGAGCAACTCCCGGAAGACGATTTTGTAACTTCCCCCATGAGGATTAATCTAATAGTTGCAAGTCAATACACACTCGGTGAGGATTCAAGTATGAAAGACTTTGTGAGCAAAAATGTCTCAGGAGGATTTAATTATCTGCTGATGTTTTGTTGTCCCCTAAAAAAATCACAAAAGAAGACTTAATAATATGACACCAACCAAGTACAAGGTAGTTTGAGTTATTCTTCCTATTGATAGTCATAGAGCCATGATTTAAGATAAAATTGCTAGTCCACTGAGAGCTGACAGACATCTAAGTGGTTAGCTAGGAAAATGGTTGCATAACAAAAGCTAAAACTGTGTTTGCAAAGAAGTACAATCAATACTTTTCATGTTTGCTGTTGCTTTATGGCATGCTGTAGGGCCTTAGAGGTTCATGCCAAATGTCAGAGCTCCTCATCTTATCTCTAAGGCTCCAGAGTCCAGACACCTTGTGAAGGAAGCTCATTTTTATTGCTCGTAACCATGACCTCATTCTTTCGGTCACTACCCGAAGCTTGTGACCGTAGGTGAGGGCTGGGACATAGATTGATAACTTCACCTCTTGGCTCAACTCTCTCTTCACCATGACAGTCCACAACAACATAGCTGCTGATGCTGCAACGATCCTTCAATCTCTTCCCACTTTTCCATCATAAGACCCCAAGATACTTAAACTCTTCTGCTTGAGGCTATATATCATTCCCCAAATGGACGGAACAACCCACTCTTTTCAAGCTATGAGAAATTTCCTCAGAGCTGGAGGTGCTGGCCTTCATCATGATGTCCAAATTGAGTGATTTTATACATTGCTGTCTCCTGAGTTGCCTTCATTTAGCTAATTTTTGAAGGCAGTGTATTCTTTAATGTGCTACATGATCTAATTCTGTGCATCAGCTGGTCTTTACAAGAACTGTGGTAGAAAACAAAGAAGTCAGGGACCAGTGTGTTGACAAACTAAGATATTTGTTGTTTTTTATTGACTTAAATCTATTTTTTCTATCTAGTATCTTATCTATTCCGCTATTTTCAATAATATGTCATTCCAGCTTGCATTATTCCATCTCTGACTTTGGAAGAGTTAGTGCATATCAGTCTCTTGGTAACACAGTGATATATGCTGTCTAAAAGGCCTGTCTCAAAACCATCGGAATAAATGTACCTTCAGGGACACATTATAAAAAATGGGCTACCAGGACAAGGTTTTTCTGAAGGAAAAAGGCATCAGTGTGAGGTTTTATTTCTAGCATCCGATTCAAATTCTTCACTTCAGATAAATCCTTTTTTTCCCCTCTCTAATTCTGTCATGGACCAACCAGTTAGGTTACCTCCATCACACAGCAATTATCAGCTGGGGACACTGAAACCTAGAACATTCTTCTTTCAAGATATATGAAGCCAGCCAACCGCATCTATCTTAAACTGCGCTTGTGCTGCATCGCAGAGCAGCATAACACACTTTGAGGAAAATGCTATCTGCCCCACATACATTAGCTCACAAAGTACACATGACTGCCTTGTGTTGCTGTGATTGATGGGAGAGACACAATGGCCAATTTTGCTGCCTTGCTCTCCTGGCTACGGATGGCTGTTTCAAGGCAGATTATATTAGACATTTATGGAACCAAGTACTTTGGCATCACTAATAGCGGTATGAAGAAGTGGAACTGGGGCTGATTTCTTTCTAGCCCAGACTGTATTTTCATGCAGCCCATCAGTGACAGTCATGGCAGGTGAATACAGACTTTGGTATAATGGATGTGAGAGAGGTGGATTATTTGTTTGTCTACAGAAAGAATTCAGGTAGACAAATGAAGTAAGAATCACACAAAAGGACAGATGACAAAATCTTATGTTGTTTTAAGGTTTAAACAAAAGGTTTACAGATTTCTATTTGCCTTGTTTGGGATTCAGTAAGCATAACAACTTGAAACACTTAAAAATCTGAAATTGAAATTTCTCATACCAATTACAATATCCTGGCCAGATGGCGCTCTGTACGTTAATAACATTATTCTTGAGACAGCTTCAGGAAAACTGCCTTTTGCTTTGGACACACCCAATCTCCCAATTCCACAGGAGCTAAAGAGGCTACAACAAGGTTAAAAAGTGAGCTAGAGAAACTTTGTAACCCCTTCTACTGCTGGAAATCTGACACGAGTGACATTTACTTACACCGACTGATGCGAGTTTGCATAAAACTCTGAGGAATTTTATCTGAATTGTGTAAACACAGGTAACATGATCAAAAAGTAAGCCTGTGCATCACACTCATAGCAAGAATTATTGCTTCTAAAGCACAAATCTCACTGAATCTCTGATTGATATTTTTTAAACATTAATCCTGGTGTCCACAAAGGATAATGGAGGTTGTGGAGATCAGGCTTGAGGTTGTGGAGATCATGTCTCATCAGGCTTTTGGATCGGTGCAAGCTTTGGTTTGCCATGATGAAGGAAAATACTCAAACGGAGTCATTATTATTTTAAGATTTCAAATACAACTCACAAAATCCTGATGCTTCACGTTTCTTTTCTCTAGAGAGTGAGTAATGTTGCTTCTTTCATTTTTAATTATTGATGCTTCTTTCTGCTCAATGCTCACAGGAATAAAGAGGGATGTGTAAAGGGTTCTGTAAGTTTACCCAAACTGGGGAAGGTGCTAGAGGCTGATTGCACCACATATACTGCTGTTTAATTATTATTTTTTAAAAAGCATTTAATTTAAAAGGCAGTCATCCTGCTCTGCAGCTGGAGCTCTCTTTCAAGTAAAAACCCAACAGTCCTGAGGGAGATGTTAGTGCTGTGCTGAGCAGCCAGTAGTGTGTTAGTGGAACTTTATCAGCATGTTACTAAAGCCTTTGAAGTCCAGCAGGGTTTCCTGACTGGATTTGGTACACAATGACACACAGGCCTAATTGATTACTTCCTATTTCCCCTCCCAGCAACCTCCAAATGTGATTATATCAAAAGATTAGGAAAAATGATCAAGTTAAAAACGGCTCACTAGGCACATTAGTGCAAAGGTGAAATGACATTCAGCTACAGGCTCTACTCCAGACAACAAATGCATGAACATAATACGAGAACATTAATATACAGAATGAAAAGAAATGCACCAGCAGTCATTCAGAATGTTAGTGTATTTATTTTTGGGGCCTTGGATTTCATCTTGTTACAGTAAAGTAATAATATGCATAAAGTAATATTCTGGTTCAGACAACTACACGCTAATTCATTTTAGTTTTTACACTCTGACTCGTTTTTATGAACGCTGTTAACACCCAGTAGCTGGAATAAATATGATGGTGCTTTGACATTCACATATACAGAATAAACTAGGTCACAAATTTCCTTCAACTGAGTGTATTTTTTTTTTCCTTTTTTTTCCCACCAAAATACATATACAATGAAAACAAAATTCTAAATGTTCTAATCTACCAATCAGCCATGTCCATATGTATAATTGGTATAAATAATAAAATCAGTATTTTTTTTTTTTTTTTTAAAAACGAACAAGCAAAAAACATACAATAACGTGGTGTAACAGGATTAGACGGACATTAAGACCACGTGATGAAAACTGCAAGTTTTTTTTCCCCCTTTCAGCAGATGAAATGCTTTGTTACCTGTTCTAAAATGTACATGTAGCTTATTTGAAAGAATAGACCTATCATCTATTGATGGAGTGTTTCAGTTTCCAGAAATTTCTCATAGTAAAGCATATTACTGCTGGGCAGAACTGCCCAGGGGACCCCTTCAATTTATGCCTTACTCTTTTAACACATTCAAAAAAACTGATACTGATGCACAGTAACATTAAAGAGCATCCACACAAAAATGTACAGAGGCAGCAAACGTGTGTCAGGAGTGAAACACTGCAGAGTGATAACTCTGTAGTTGTAGCAGATTTCCATTGTGATCATGCTTCCAGCCTGGGTGGCCTGCTGTCATTTATCTTTTTGGACGGTCAATGTCATCAATAGCTGCCAGGAGTTTCTGTCTGGCCTTTTTGTTGATGTGGGAGCCGAGGCAGACGTTGACCAGGTTGGCCAGCTGCTTCATGGAGTATTCCTGCTCAAACACAACACACAGCTTGAAACAACAAATACATTTCCGGGTGGTGAAGACCTTTACTTAGAAAGCAGAGATGAAAACTTACATACATTCTCCAATCACGTGCTGTTTTTAAAATCAAACTAGCGTGATTTTTTTCATTTTAAGATTGTCAACCACAATCAGTGTGATTCATCAGATTCATCTGTAGTTCATGGAAGTGTTTTCTTTCTAGTTCAGGGTGCCAACATATATTAATGTATGAAATATATCTGCACCCCTCCCTATTGTTTCGGTGTAAGCTTCTGAATGGGTAAATGGAACTCACTATACTTTTTCTGTGTTTTTTTCCTGTTTCAAGACTTGTCATGAGTGTTGTTATTACGGCATGTTTCCACAAGCAGATCAACAACCAACCAACCCTGAATAAATGCTGATGAAGAATCCACACTGGCCATTAATAAACATACACATACATCATTTCCTGCTAATATAATCATGATTTACTTTCCCAAATGTAAAATAAAATCTACAGTCCATAACATCACAAAGTCTCAGTAGGATTTAAGAGAGAAACTGTGCTCACCCTGTGGTTCTTAATGAACTGCTCCATGTCATTCTCAGTCAGGTAGTAGGCTTTAATGTAGGTCTCGACAAACTCCTTATCTGGGATGGGTCTGAGGTCGGTGAGCTTCTCCAGCTTCATGAGGAACTGCTGGAAGTCTAGCTGCATCAGTGCTCGGCCCTCGTTACTGCACTTTTTCACATTAGCATAGCTGCCAGATAGGAGATGAGCGAAGTGTGAGCTTCACATACACGTTCTGGACCACAGTTCATTTATTAACCTGTTACATTTTCATAGTGAGAATTAGTGCACATTTTCACCAAAATCCCCACAGTACATATGTACACGAGAAAGAGAGAAAATGCTGACAGTAAAGTTTACGCTTTAACATTCTGACTGCAAAACATGAATATCTTCATTAGATTAAGTTACCCACTGACACACTTTGTACTGAGTAATACTTTATTGCTGTGTTTTAGGATTATTAGCTGGTTTTCATACTTCATGCTTGAGTTGAATAATTGTAAAGAACACATGTAATTTGACTTACATTTACCTTCAAAGCACTCATTACAAATCTCCTCTTCTCTCATCTGGCAGAACGAGCTCAATTTAACATCCAGTCATTTCAGTTTAGCATCTAGTCAAACCAATCAATATTCCCCTGGCCCATCTTCAGTAAAATGTTCCAATAAACTGGAGTAAGTAAAGACTCATATGAGAAGTCTCCTTTGCCTCCCTAGAAACCCTGGACTCCATTTCATTAGAAAAAGCAAATTACGGTAAGTTTTGCTAATTTACTTACTTTAATCGGATAAATGTAATAAAGTGAATTTGTTTTCGTTGCTAATTCCAGGTTAGACTAGCACTGATTCCAGTAGCTAAGAATTCGCTTAGCAGAACATCAAGTTCTTATTAATGGTAAATTTTTACTAATGATGTAGAGACTGAGCGATGTTTTCAGGCGAAAACATAGAGTTGCTTTAAAAACAATAAATAATTTTAGATAAGTAACAAACTTTACAGTACCTTTTACATGGAAACATGACAAACAATGTAATCAGTTGAAAACATTTACTTTAAATTTTTAACGAAATGTAGCAACATTTGTTTATCTTCAGGTGCTGTGAAAATCTTATTAACCAGGAATGTACAGACTGTTCATCACAGGATACACTGATCAGGGATAAAATTATGACCACCTGCGTAATATTATGTAGGTCGCCCTTTAGCTGCCAAAACAGCCCTGACCCATCATGCACTGTGTATTCTGACACCTTTCTATCAGAACCAGCATTAACTTCTCCAGCAATCCGAGCAACAGTAGCTCGTCTGTTGGATCGGATCACACGGGCCAGCCTTCGCTCCATACGTGTATCAATGAGCCTTGGCCGCCTATGACCCTGTCACCGGTTCACCACTGTTCCTTCCTTGGACCACTTTTGATAGATACTGACCACTGCAGACCGGGAACACCCCACAAGAGCTGCAGTTTTGGAGATGCTCTGATCCAGTCGTCTATCCATCACAATTTGGCCCTTGACAAACTCGCTCAAATCCTTATGCTTGTCCATTTTTCCTGCTTCTAACACATCGACTTTGAGGACAAAATGTTCACTTGCTGTCTAATATATCCCACCCACTAACAGGTGCCATGATGAGGAGATCATCAGTGTTATTCACGTCACCTGTCAGTACTCATAATGTCATCCCTGCTCTGTGTAGATGGCTCAAATGAAGGAAAATATCAACAACAATAAACACCCTAGAAAAATTCAGTATGAACTCAAGATATTAAGGAATGACCAAAAGCTCTGCTCTGGGTGAACAGGTTCCAGGCATTCTTAGAAGCAAGACTTTTAGGTACATTGTCACTAATCATGGTGAAACACTTGCCTTCTTTCACAGAAAGTGGCCTTGTGAGAAACAGGCAAACACACAACACTAATTTTCTACTCATAATTTGTGCTTTGAACAAAACTTAGAAAGAATAATGTTTTAAGACATGACATTCAGAACCCCCCCCCCATTCCAATGATTACATTCTGCATAGATAAGCTCATCTTGCCAATGTTTAATGTTTATAATTTGGGTATATAACTAAAATTCTGTAACTTTCACACAAAAGCTCACAAATGTATGAGATTCTCTATTCACATCTGATACCTTCTGTATATCTTCTGTATTTAGTGAGGTAAAAATGGCCAATCAGATCGCAAACATGAAGATTCTGATTCTCTGGACAAAAAAGTACACAAAAAAAGTGAGCATCGGATGCTCAGTGGGTTGTGTTGAAGTTTTCATATAGCTAGAATAAGCAATATGGACAGTGCAGCGCTTGCTGGAGAGCCACAAAACAACATTCGACTACTGCTTGTGGACTTTTCGCAAACATTTTGCACTTTTGTGACATTTAATCACACCGCGTTTGTAAATGTCAGCTTCACTGGTCTGTAAATATTAAGATTCAAGATTGCTGTGAGAGTGTCGAGTAACACCAGAAGGATTCAAACAATACGAAGCTGTTTCTGCAGTCCATATGTTAAAAAAAAAAGGATGGTCTTCCTTATAGAGTACACAAACACCCACACACAAACACACACAGCCAGCCAGGCAGGTCAACACCGCCTCATAGGTAGTCTTGTAATTTCTGAGGGCTAGAGCTACACCTGCTTACTGTCACAGAATGCTAGCATGAGACACAGCAAGTACAAGTGCCTTCCTCCTCATATCTCTGCGTGTCCTGTCAGAGAGCAGCTGTGCTGATTTGCTGAGAAAGTAAATAAGCATGAGTCCTCTCAGACAGAGAAAGACACACAGACTCAGTGGACAGTGAACAGTGGTTAAAGCTGTCACTGGAGCAGAACAGCTGCCTGGGAATTATTGCAGAAATACACACTGAGACAGCAGGTCTGTTGTAGGCAGATGGATAAAAACACTCAAAGAACAAAGTACTGTAATAAACTATGAAGAAAGCACAATGAAGCAAACTATTAGTTTATGATGCCTTATGGTGACTAAATATTGCAGAAGGTGGAGATTTTGTATATTCTCCCCATGTTCCTGCAGGTTCCCTGAAAAGTTTCCAGTTACCCCCTCACCCCCCCCCCCCCCCCCCCCATACTTGTGCACTTTTTGGGAGATGTACTGTGTGCAAACTGGTGGAAACTAAATTAATTCAAAACCAGAGCCAATTCAATTATGCTTGGGTGAAGCAAATTCGAGCGCAAGAAGCTTGAAGCAAACTTTGGCCAAAACATTCCAACATAACAGACCACAGGAAGACACACTGAGCTTCCAATTATTCATTTTTATGCTTTTCATTTCCTCAGGAAACTATGCAGTTCTTCCCCTCTCCATGCTCTCATTGGACCTCATTCATCAATCTTTGAGATAAGCATAGTGTCCATAATGTCCAACAGAACTGAACATTTTCTTTATGTTTAGCAAAAGCTGATTTTCTTTGTATTTTTTTTTGTCTATGTTGATCAATAGCAATCATCTGTCAATTATTTAGAGCTTACATGACACAGCTGATTTAAGTACTTTTGAATTATAGCTACAAGAAAAAAAATATATAGCATTGTATCTACCTCTCTAAGCTGGATAAGGAAATCTAGCAGATTACAAAAATGTAAATGCATATTAAAAAGGATCTATTTGAAATAAAGGGCAAAATGTGAGGAGAAAGGAGCCTTTCTGTGTGGAGTTTGCATGTTCTCCCTGTGCCTGCGTGGGTTTACTCTGGGTACTCCAGTTTTCTCCCACAGTCCAAAAAACATGTACATTAGGTTGATTGGTCATTCTAAATTGCCCATAGGAGTGAGTGTGAGTCTGTGTGTGGTTGTCTGTCTATATGTGGCCCTGTGATGGACGGGCGGTGTACCCCTGCCTTTCGCCCTGTGTGTGCTGGGATAGGCTCCAGCAGACCCCCGTGACCCTAATTAGGAATAAAGCGGGTATAGACAATGGATGGATGGATGGATGGATGTGAGGAGAAATTATGAGGGTGAATTTGGTGGAATCCATCCAGTGCAATATGTGTGACGTCAATAGCAAAAAGAGTTTCTCTACTTGGGAGGCTAAAACATGAGTAAAGGTTTTTTAAAAATATACCCAGATGCCAGAGCAAACTGAACCAACTATGACAGAAATGTCATACCTGTCTCTAAATATCTGTTGCCTCCTAAGGGCATCATGTACTATTTGCACCGCCCGGCCTTACAGCTACCATCTGCACAGACCAGCTTGACCTCCTGTTATACATATACATATTTACATAAACATGTATATACATGATTTACACATAAATCGTGTTCTGATCCAGCTTGCCAAATTGTCAGTACACATCAATAATGTAGTGGAAACTGATGAGGTAAAAGCTTTACTTTCGTTCTTACTCGTTCACTTGATTTTCTGTACGACCTACAATTTAGAGCAATTTAGATATATGATGGAAACTTTCTGACGTCAAATACCGCCAGTGTAAGAGCATGACCTCGTTATTGTTCAAATTATAGCATGAAAGTGAAAAGTCTTTTCTCTACTGAGCACTCCGAGGCTCTGAAACCTGGCTGTGGGCATATGGAGGAGAGGAGTGAAGGAAGTGAAGAGGAAACTGTAGAAGTGTAAAAAAAATAAAAAACTCTGACAGTGCTGAGGAGTGTGTAGCTTGTTATTGCCCCAGTTGTTTAACCACTCCTTGGGCATGGAAAAAGGGGAGCTTTAACTTCGACAAGCAGATGCTTAAACAACTGGATAAAAAATGAAAATAAAACACGGCAATATAAAAGAGGTAGGAGGAAAGGGAATATAGGGAGCTGTTTTACTTTCATCGCTGCACCAGAGCCAGTCAATGTCTGGAAAAGCAGTAACAAAAAAGCCCAAAAGGTACACCTCACAGCTTCTCCCAACACACAAACTACACCAGATAAAAAAAAAATGCTGAATTGAATATCTAGATGGATGCAGCAGCATAAAATTCTCCACCATTCAAAGCCAGTTGTCTATAAATGAAATATTCCACAGGTGAAATTGTGCACGCTGTCTCTCTAATGGAAATCAGCAACAGTTCTTTTTTTTCCTCCCTCCAGAATATAGATGGTAATCATTCTCTCACTAGCCTTTCTTTCTCTCTCGTGAAGACTAAAAATATTGCTTGTTGTGTTACTCTGCCCTGAAATGCACTCTCTGCTTTGTCAATCACAGAGACAATAGGCAATCGTGGGTGTTTGTGAGCTCATGTATGCAGAAAAAGTGTGTGAAGCAGTTTGTCTTTCAAAAGAAATCATCCTAGAGTTACATCACATGTGAGCATCCATCATACGAGTCTCTACTGTTGAATCTCTACTACGGTCTTTACTATAGAAAAGTATTAGAATACTGACCAGAATAAAAAATGTACCACCACAATGATATAAACCAGCTCAATAGATGCCTCCATGTTCCTGTTGTCAGGGTAGATGTGACTACTTACCCCTCCACTAGTGTTCGGTTAGCCAGACGGATGCAGTGCTCCCAGAGGACGTTTGAAACAGGGAGGGGGATCCGCACTTGTTTGGAAACATCACCAAGCCTTTTATTGAACTCCTCAAATTCCTATAACACAGAAACAGAGTGCTCAGAGAAATATCCATCATAGCAAACTTTATCTGCTGTTTAACGACTTCCATCTGTGCCGTGGATTCAAACTTGTTGAATGATTTCTGGATTTCAACGACATGCACTGAATACTGAATCAGCAGAAGTAGTTCAAAATCAATGATTTTTTCTTTCTATTGAAATGTAGAGTCAGGTTCTGTCATACAAACCATGCAGCTTTCTCTGTAATGCAGTAAAGCTTTATAGAGCTTTACTACTACTCAGAGAGATATTGTTTCAGCTTCAGTTTCTCTCCGTCCTGACATTTAACGTCGACAAAAGAACAATCCCATAGACCTGTTTCTTACTTATATAAACAGACATTCGGTGTGTATTAAAAAGTAGGAGCTAGGGCTTTTATAGTGGTGTGAAGACATCACACTATTATTATATTACTGCTATTATATGACATTTTGATCATTGAAAAAATCTTATAGGTTTATTTAAACCTTAATTGAACAACAAAAGGTTTACAAATTATGTTAACATGCATTTAGTAGCAATTTTAACAAAAACACACTTTGTCAGTGGAAAGTTCAGGATTAAGATCTCTAAGTCTGCAACAATTGTCATTGAGCACATTTAAATAAAAAAGTTCATATTAGAACGATGTTCAATATAAATCTTCACTGAGGGATGGAGGGATGGAGAGAGGCTGAGGGTAGTTTTATAGCAATATATTTGAGTATCCCTGTTTTAAAGGATATCAAAAAGTACACGTTGATCTTGCTCTTTGTTATCAATGCTGACAAAGCATTTCTTTTCTAAATTATGTTAATGAATATTATTATGGTTTGTTTTTTCATATTATTATTTATGATTTCACATTTTTGCACAGTACTACAAGATAATAAACAAGACGTTTAACTAATCTGAAATCTGTTAAGGATGTAATGTGAGGATTATGGAACACAGACTATAATCTTGCTCTTGCTTAATCTATAATATTTGCTGATATTAGCTTTGCAAACTTGGCATGTTCATCTTTGAGGTTTAAAGCACACATACCACCTGAACACAACTGGTCTGGATACTTCTAGATAACTAGAGATGTCAATTGTTTTGGCCTGTCTTGCTTAGAACTGTGGATCTCAAAGTGTGGAAAAGGAATCTCCAGGTGTCTATGAAATGTGGACAGAGTATGCGTTTTATATCACAACTCATTATTGGTCACTTTGAATTAAATAAAGACAAGTAGGGCTTATTAAATAGGCCTGTAAATAATGTCATCTTAAATCTGATGAGTATTATTGTCAGAGGTTTTGGGAATAAATCTCTAATAAAGAGATTATTATATTTAAATAATGCTTGATATTGTATACAAGCTGAGATGATTTTCTGTGTAACACAGTTATTAAGAGTGTTTTTTTGAGTTACTAAATCCTTCTTGGCAGCTCAAACCAACCTGGCTGTTTTCCTCTGACCTCTCTTATTAACAAGGCTGGCACCATCTGGCCACAGAGATCACACTTTTTCCCCCATTCTGATGTTTGGTCATTAACTGAAGCTCTTGACCTGTATCTCTATTTTATGTCCTGTGCTGCTGCCACATGATTGACTAAGTAGATAACTGCATGAATGTGTATGTGCACAGATGTTCCTATTAAAGTGGACAGTTACTGTATTTCTGCTCTGTGGAATTTTTAAAAAGTTAGGAAGGAATCTGCAGCAGACCCTCTGCATGTTTGAGGACTTATGCAAATTTACCAAAGGGCACATGATTATACATATTTTGGGATTTGGGGTGGGGCAGAGCTGGTTATTTGCAAATAAGCTTTGCTTATATTCTCAGTTGTCAAACTCCATCTGTTGTATGTAGATCTCTATCCTGATATATGCTACAGCCATGCAAATGTCCTCCTCCCTGACGATCCAAAAAATCCATTGAGGTTAATGAATTAAATAAATATTGCATGCTTAAATTTACATTTCTGAAACTCTGAAAGTTCAGATCTGTCAAATAACTGATCTCTGTGACCTTTAAATCTGGAATCCTTTCAGAAGCACAGAAATCATGGCCAAAAAAAACAAAACAGTAAAATAAATAAATAAATAAACTAGAGACAGTGATCTAGTCATCTAAAATAAAATTTCATTTTCAATCATTTCAGCTAATTTTAATGTGTAAAAACAGAAGAAAGGACATTTGAAGTCCTGTAAAATTATAAGAAATTAAGGCCAGGGTAAATAATAATAATAATGATAATAATAATATTAATAATAATAGTAATAGTAGTAGTAGTAGTAATAATAATAATAATAATAATAATAATAGTAATAATAATAATAATATGACTCGTAGGTCTTCCTGCTGTAGTAACTTCTCTCTATCTAAAATAATTTTTTAACATTTTTTAAACCTTATATTTTTTAAGCCAGTCATACACGATGTAGCTGGGGGTGCTGTGAAATCAAATGATTTCATTAATATTACAGGTTTGGTCAATATGTCGCTTTAAATTGTAAATCTGATTATTTTAATCATGCAAAATGTATTTATGCATAAGGTGATCCAATTTCATCATATCTTTTATGAAGTATAATAAGAATAATAATGTTGTAGAGTATGCAAGAAAAAAGAAAAAAACAACTGAGTTATCCAAGAGGCTGCTGAATAGCTTCCAGGTTTATTCTATTCAGGATAAAATGTACTGGAGTGGGCATTTGAATTTATGAATATTCGATTTCTACAGTTGTATGAAGTGAAAAAAGTAGTTGAGAAATATTCAGTAGTCCTGTATTCAGTAGTCCAATATCCTATATTTTAGCACAGTGGCATAGAAAAACAAGAATAATAATAAAAAAAATCCCTAAAACTAATGAATGCAACATACATTGATCAAATCCCCATTTTTTTTTTTTTTTTTGCGATGTGAATAACACACAATTCTTCATACATTGAACTAATAAGTGTGACAGCCTGTGAATACATTAGGCACATGGTAAAAGTTTGACATTTTCTACCCCATGATGGCTCTGAAGATCTACTTTCTGAACTGAAATATTCCCCATTTCACCTGTGGTAAAGGTCACTCGTGATATTGTCTCATTGTTGTCTCTTTAGTCCACTGATCTCTGGATATAATCACTGATTAATTTAATCAGTTCTGTTCATTTTTAGTACTGTATTTGTATTATCTTTAAAACATTGAAAATTTTCTGTCATGGGTAAGAGTTCTTCTCTGTTTTTGATGACGATGTGACAGAACAGGAGCATCACAGACATTTTCACAGCCGGTATGAGATTACAAGATTACATTTTTAAGGTTATGTCCATTTCTTAAAGTGATCGTTGAAGGAAGAAAGCCAAGGAAAGGTTAAGACACAGCCTAAATAAAGACATTTCCACATAATTTTGCATTATCTTAAAGCAGAGACATTAGTGTGTATTGTTTACAGAAAAACTCAATTTTCTTTGCCAGAATTCAGGCAAAGCGACATGGGCTTTTGACAAAGAAAGGGAGAGAGAGAGGGAGAGGGAGAGAGAGAGAGAGGGAGAGAGAGAGAGAGATCTTGCAAGCACCAGCAAAATATAAACCTACTTCTATTAAAAGCACTATATATAGTGACATTTGGTTTTTTGGTTTATTAAAACAACAACAACAACAAAAAACAATTAGTTTATGCAAATCCTTCCTACTTTTAAACATGACAATTGTGGTGATGATTCACAGTAAGCTGTAACGGTGTAAATGAATCTTGTCAGGAGTAATTACAGGAACACAGACAAGACTTTGTTTCTCTTTCTACTTGGTTAAACCTAACCTTTAACAAAGCAGCTTTAACCTGTCCATGACCCTTCTGCTTATGTCTGAAAATGAAGACATGGGTTCTGGCTGTGAGAAAGTAAGACAATGTACTCAAGTCACATAAAACCCATTCAGCACCACACAACACATTACCTTTAAAAGGACATCCACATAGACGTTGTGCTGTGACATTATCTCTTTAATGTCCCATTTCACTCCTGCCATCAGCAGCAGCATCTGCTCATAATCAATGGCTTTAGCTGCCACTATCCAGTAAGTGGGCTTGCGTAGCTCGCTGGCTGTGGACACCGTCTGCAGGAGAGCACAGTATTCAGCACAACAAGACGTACACACACGCAATATAAACGACTTTCCATAGAAAAATCACCACTGACTGTGAAATTAGACTTGTGCTAAGGAGACGGTTATATAAAGTGCTAACCGAACTGTTCATTTCATCGACCAGAGCATGATGTAATTATGAAATAGGTGGTGATCAATCATTTCCTGACAGAAGTTTGGACATTTTATATGCTCGCTTACAAATTTCCTACTTCGGGATAACAGAGAGTTGAGGTTAATGATTTTCACATGAGGGCAACAGCAAGAAATCAGTAAGGCTAAAACGTGGTGGGAGCAGCGCTAAATAATAAGCAGCTTGTCCAAGTTATAATAAATAAAACTGCACACTCGTATTCTCGTCTTCTTGCTTTTTTATAGGCTTACTTCGCAGGTCAGACTTCACCTCAATAAAACCGATGGGAAGCGAAAGTAAGTAAAAAATCTTTTACATCACACATCCGTTTCTCTTCAGAGAATTGGCTTTTCTGGTGGTTGGATTTTATTTGTATATATTCTAAGTACTAGTTTAGCTGAAAAAGCTTAAAAACAATTTTCAACGTTTTCAGGTGTCTCCCATATCGCCGTAGCAAAAAGTCAAGAACAGTAAATACTTTGGGTAAACCATAGTGTGCAACTATTCTCTAAACATTTGCTCTCATCACTGCCTACCTACATATATTTCTAATTTTATTCTTTATAATAAATAAACTGTAATATGCAATCTGTTGCACTGAAGAGTACGAACACCAAAAGCACACACACTAGCAAACAAGCAATAAAAATCCTGAATTCTAGCAATATATCTGTGAACTGATGCAATACAGAGAGGTTATGAATGTCATTTAGTTAAAGCCTGGGCTAAAACTGCCTCCAGAAAATCATTGCTATATTTATCATCCCAGTGGAAAGGAAGAATAAGAGCAAGACTTAGTAGTAGCACCTCAAAGCTCTGATAACACGACTCGTCACCATGCACCGAGGCACCACCACTGGCCCCACATCACCCAGCCAGGCACAGAGAGAGACAATTGAAAGGTTTTTGATGAGGGGGACAGAAAAGGGCAAGTCCATAAATAGAGTTGAGGGTTGCTGACCTGGGAGTAGAACTGCTGCAGAAAAGGTTTCTTGGCTGGAGGCATCATGGTGTCCAGATGAGGCTGGAGGAGCTCAAACTGCTCGGCCAGGAACACACTGCAGGGGGGACACAGGGTCAGGTCACTAGCATTTTTTATGTGTCACTTAAAGGCTACACACAGGGCTTACAGCTGGGTTCAGCTACGTTCAGAGCTAATTCACCAGCCGAAGCATGACTTCACATTCCACAAACACATTTTTACTAGCCACGTAATTCTTTTCTTCTGTGACTCATTTTCAGGCCCATAATGTGGTGGAAAATAGAAGAGATGAATATGAAATTGTCTATTAATACACCTGCAAGTATAGGTCTAGAGAAAATACATATCTTACACTGGGTCAGTAATATTAGCAACTGAAACACAAGGAAGTATCAGGGTCATTTCAATGAAGTTTTGTGAATAAACAACTGAGCAAACAAAAGGAAAACTGAACAAAGGAATGTAATAACGAATAAATGAAAGAATTGATGCAGTAAAGGAATGAGGAAATAAATGATGGAAAGAATGAACATCTTCATTTTACAAGTGTTTGAATTCTAAATGTAAAAATTGTGCACTTGGTTATGAATCTGTCACACCTGAAACACTTGGCAGGTCTTTTTAGTTTTATTAGTTGATTGCCACAACCAAATCGTAGAACTCTTTATTTCCAATAATAAACTTAATGGAATGTTTCCAGTCTTTATAATGTATTCCTTTCAAGCTATTAAAGTTTTCTAAGAAAAATGTGGCTTGGCTTTGAGACTCATTTGTTTGTATTCCTTAATTGTATTTCCTTAATTAAAATGAATTATGCAATTTAGGACTTAAACAGACATTAGGCTAAAAAAAAAAATTGCATTGATCACTGGAATGGCTGGAAAATACACAAATAATTATAAATGCTGAACGAAACACTCCTTTTATAATTCATATATAATGGAGATATATATATAAGTGTCTACTTAACCTCACAATCGGCTCAGCAAACATTTCATATTGTTATTCAAGAGAAAACAAGTTAACAGTTCAAAAGGAGCATAGTTGTAATACAAGGTCAAGTGCACCGGCATGCAGCGCTTAAAATAACACTAGAAGAAATTGAATTCTTACACTTGAAAGAGCCTTTGGTACAGCAGTTGGCTGTGAAGATTAACATGTACAGTGATTTATATTCAGCTGTGGCTCTGCCGGTCAATTGCTCTTAAAATACAGATGTAAAACAAAAATAAAA
Organism: Hemibagrus wyckioides; assembly: GCF_019097595.1. Lineage (NCBI taxonomy): Eukaryota > Metazoa > Chordata > Actinopteri > Siluriformes > Bagridae > Hemibagrus > Hemibagrus wyckioides. Next base: position 11,000,582 of record NC_080733.1, on the reverse strand, counting down.
TAAAAAAGACTGACATGAGGCCACTTTGCATCTCTATTTCCAGAGCCTGCAGTGCATTTCCTGCAGGTCAGTAAATGCAGATGTGTTTGGCTCAGGGTCAGCAACAATTCAGAGCATGTCCTGAACATTTCAACGGGAATGCCTATAAATAAACTGCTGTCAAGCTGAAAGGATATACACAGAGACAAAGTACAGGGCACACACCCTCACCAACCCCCACACAGTAAAACACTCATCACCCTGTTACTCTAATATAAAGTGGAAAAAAAACATCATCATCATCATCATCAGCCACTATAATACGACTGTCATTAAGGTATACAGACTTTCTATTAAAGACATTTTCGACAGCTGTTTGACAGACTGCACCTCAGGAGTCCACCAATGTAACATGCTGTGCCTGGAACTGTCTACACTAGTCTGCAAATAAGCCTTTCCTTTGCTCACACATGCACTGTGCATGACCATGTCCCTGTCGGGCGCAAACAACTTTCCAGAGAAACAGAGCTGCATGAAACAACATGATGTAGACAGTTATATTTGTGTCTGTCTGGGAAAACCTGTCAGATGTCACCGTGTCTGAATAGAGGCAAAATAGATTGCTGGGGGGAAAAGGTTTATGACCAGAATTAGTTTTTTCTGCCAATAACATACTTTGATGACACAGAAATGTTTTTATTTTAATGCTTTCTGCCTGCAGAAGTCATACTAAGTAAGTAAGGAACAAACACAGCTGTGAAACCAGTCAGCCTGCATAAAGATGATGCTTTAATTACTAACTCGCTGGCTATGCTCGCTTTTATAAGACAACGAACATCAGGCTTTGATCAAAAATTTGGATGACGAAGTGAATATAAAGCTAATAGATTCAATATGAATCTGACACTATCGGTTTATCTACCATGCACAGATAGCATTTTTAAATGCTTTTAAGAAAAGGGAAATATAGTCCACACAACAAAAACTCCTTGGAGTAATCAGTGATTATTTTACCAACTATTCAACTAAGTCAAGAGAGATGCTGAGGATCGAGTTTGTAAAATCCTATGACTAACATCTACCACAAGAAATCGAGGATCAAAGTGATTTTCCATTACTTTACTATTTTTTTTTTTTTTTATTTCATATTTTAGCTACATTTACTTTTTCCTAACATTTTATTAAGCACATATTTAATTAAATGGAAATTAAGTCAATAAATTGTAGGGATTTTAGGCCACGTCAATATCTTTCAGTGCTATTAGAATGCAATCATTACAAAAGCAATTATTTCGCTTTTGCTTGAATTAAAAAATATGTAATTATTGGCCTTTTGTCTTTCAGTGGAATTGGAATGCAATCTTTAAACGCAATATTTTCCCTTTTGCTTGAATTTTGTGTTTACTTGTAGTTAAGCTACTGTACTGTATTAAAAAAAGCCTTTAATACTTTTCGTTTGTTTACTAGCTTTTTCTTATGAACACTTCATGAAGCCCATGAACCCCGTGGATTCTGTGTGGGAGGAAAAAGTAAGAGGAATAATAAATTAAGATTGTAAAATTTTCTTCATTAAGAAGTTTTATCACTTAAAATCAGTTTTAAGTCTTATTAAAAGGCATGAAAAACTCAAAAATGCTTAAACTCTTAAGTGTCTTTTTGTCAGCAGTGCTTTTTTAACAAAGTCTATTATATTCTTTAAAGCAGCTATCACAAGCAAATACTGAAATATTTCTTATAATAAATGAGCATTTTTGTTACTAACTCACTTTAAATATGTTGCTCGCTTCAACCATTTGAACAAATAATATGAAAAAATATGTTGCCTGTAATCCATCAGCTATTTATAAATCACAAACAGAAAAAGAGTTATGCAATGATGCAAAACAAAACCCATTACAAGCTACAGTAAACATGTAGGAAATAATTTCAGATGCAAACAGGGAATGTAAATACATTCTCTCACGGGTGAATGTAACGTGAAACGTGCCTTAGCAGCGCATTTTTCGGTTTTCTTTCCATTTCTGGTGTATCCAAAGATAGAATTAAAGCTGGGACTGGAAAAACAATTAAGCTGAGATATGAGATGGGGTTTGAAACTGTAATTTTAAGTTATTCAGGTCATCCTGGTAAAAAATATGGTGCTTAGACATTAATGAGTAGCCCGTTTCCTGCCCTTATCTTTGTCACCTCTTATCTTGATCCCTGCACAGCCTTTCTGGCCTTCATTGATTATTCCATTAAGCATGAGAGAGTGTAGTACTGGAGCTCACCTCTTCTGAAATGGGCCCTGTGGTAATGGAACTATTAAACGCTGCACATTCAGGGCATGTGCATGCTTCACATGGAGGACTATGAGGAATACCAACTACCATCTCTCTGTTGTTTGCCAGGGCCAAGCCAATGGGAACAAGGATGTGACCAATGTAGGGAAAGCCACAAAGAAGTTCCTTCACAGCTTTCCCATAAACTATTGGATGTCTGGTTGCCGGATTTAAGCCTGGCATGCACTGAACGCCATCTGGCATCCTAGATGTCCAGATCTCTGAGCTCTGGATTAAGGCATGAGGCTCTAGCAGCTCTTCAGTCACTCAGCTCCAGGGAATTTTTTTGATTGTATGTATGACAGGAAGAGGGAGAGAAAGAAACAGAGACAGAGAAGATAAGGGATGAGAAAAGAAAAAATGCAGAAAGAAAAAACTAGCAGACGAATGTCGAGAAAGTGATTTCAAAGTAAAGGCTGATTTAACAGTTCAGAGGTCATCCAGAGGTTGGCCTTCATTTGGATTAGTGGAGATGCAGGCAAGTCATCAGAATCCACAACACTGCACTACTTAATGGATAAAACTGATGAAGAAGGAAAAAAGGCATCACTTAGCAATTTGGCGAGTAATCTGGGATTTCACTCAAGGAATATATGACCACAGTTACCTATGTGAGGGGGAGGTTTGTCTCAGAGGACTTGCCCCAATTCCTTTCTGTAACCACTAGAAGAAAAATGACAGATCTGACTGCCTCGATGAAGGACATTTCATTCATATATAACTCACGTGTCTAAAGATCTTCAGTGTTCATTGGATTCCTTTTTAATTTCAATAAAAATACATGGAATGGTATGTGCTATGGCCTCATGATGGATTCAGGAGGATGCTGAACAATCTGAAACTATTTCTAAAATTATGATTTGTGATCTAACATCTGCACAAATCACAAACAGTAAAGGAAAGAATCAATATCTGATAAGCAAATACATTTAAACACTTAAAATAGTGTATATTTTTATGTGCATTTTTAACGGTTAACACTTCATGACTGGAACTTCATCTTGAATAAAATGACAGGTTTAACAGCAATTTGGAATAAATGAACTTTAAAGATTAGTCCAAAAACAACAAAAGAGATATTTTAGTCCTTTTTTGTAGTACTATAATAAGTAAAAGTCTTGGCTTCTACTCTGTGTTAGTGTTTGGATCAGGATTTAGGATCAGGATGGGTTTAGATCAGGACTCTGGGTTGGCCATTTAATTATTTCAATGTTGTTAGCTTCAAGGAATCACTTTATCCATTTTGCAGTGACAGGGGGCATTGTGTAGCATGAAAATATCAGGTTGCTTGAGGAAAGGAAGTGCATTTTGTTGAAGGAGGTCCTAATAAATACTTCTCTGCAAAAACATCACCCAAACTATCAGCATGTGTGGACAGAGGTCCAAAGATAACTCCAAACTAGGGAAAGACTGAACCCAAAGTACGTAAAGAAGTCAGTGAATGGTGGAGATGGACGGTTTATGGTTTGGGGATGACAGGATACTAAACCGAACCCATGTGTACTCAGTCTTTGGCTGAATGAAAGAAGAATTTCTTGTGCAAGTGTGTGTGCTTGTAATTCGTCAAGACTCAGTTGTGGTAATTCAGAACAATAACATTAACAGGCATTATGAAATGAAATCCCTTTTTTGTGATTTCATTGGTGCTGAATGAGAACAGAAGGTGAAGTGGTAGTTAGATCGTTGGTTCAACAAAAGCAGTTTTTCATGCTTACCAACAGGAAATTGGGCTAGCTACAAGGTCTCAACTTACTTATAGTCAAGCGTGGAAAACCCTGAGTGTTTAAAAAATGTGCAAAATAGAAACAGCATGAACCTTTCAAGAAACACAGGCACTCTGTGAATAGAATATTTTTCAAAGTAAAGCAGCAAGTCGCATGCAATGCACAAGCATCTGATTTTTATGCTATTGCACATGATAAGAGCACTGACAGTTATAGACATAACTCAGCTGCCTCCACATATAATATACAGTGGGTATAGCAAAGAATCACCCTCCTTGAAAATAATCACATTTTGCTGCTTTGCAGCCTGAAATAAAGACGGACACATTTTTTTATTTTATCCCGCTGTATTTACTCAGTGCAACTTATAACATCCAGGTGAAAGATATACTACTGTATCAATGGTGGGGTTGGAGGTGGGGTTTTAGGGGATGACAAAATCACTGACTTGGATAAAGGATCAACCCCTTGTGTCAATATTTTGTTCAAACAACTTTGCTTTAATTACAGTCTTCAGTCTATTGGGATACATCTCTACCTACTGCACCTCCAGACACTGCAGCATATGCCCACTCTTCTTTACAGAGCTGCTCAAATTCAGTTAAATTTAATGGTGACTACTGCAGTCTTTAGGTCATTCCACAGATTTTCAATGGGGTCTGGAGTCTGACTAAGCTAAGTTGCAATGATTAAACGTAGCTGAATAAAGAAAAAATTGTGTCCGTCTTCGTTTCGGCTGCAAAGCAACAAAGTGTGATTATTCTGAAGGAGGGGAATTCTTTTCTATACCCACTGTATATGTGTGCAAAACATTTTCTGTAATGAAATAACAAATCTTCACAACAATTCAGGAGTATCAGAGACATCACTGCTCCAATTAGAATGAATAAATGTGATAGAATTTTGGTAAATATTTATTTACACAACCCTGCCAGGTACTCAGAAGAAAAGGCAGTGGTGCTAAGTAGGCATCTAAATCATTTATTAGAATTAATATATAAAGTTTTCAATCTGGCCCCAACAAGAAAACTGTAATCATCCCTGGACTATATCGCAGCTGAAAAGACCTTTCACAACATCACTTCTGCAGCTAAGAACATTTCAAAATGGCTATGAATGCAGAGTAAAATGTTCTTTTCAGTAACATAATGCTACTTGAACACAAATCATAGTCTGATTAATCAGCACAAGTCATGGTCTGCCCTGGCCAAGACCCTGAATATACAGTGACCCCAGAATATATCACTGATGTGAGCAAGAGCATCATAAAGATGTTACTGATTCAGTGCCTCATTTTTTAAGTCTCTAAGAACAGAAATGTTACACAGCTGGGTGTCTCTTGGGGACACCTCAGAGGAATTTTTTCAAAGCAAATGGAAGCAAATCCGTCTAGCTTTGCCCACAGCATCAGATTAGCACCTCGAAACCTGCCAAAAAACAAAAACAACAACAAACAAAAACCCACACAAGCTGGAGATACACACATAGCTGGAAATTCACAACACAACTAAAAAATAATAACTATCAAAATCTCAGATTTTAGAAATTAAAATCAAGTGTTTTTTTTTGTTATTGACGTGTGAATGTGGACTCGTTTGGATTAGAAAACTAGATAATTGTAGAGACAGATGTGTGATGTGGAGATTAGTCTTTCTTTTATAGTTAAGTTAAAATTTATGTGTTTTAAAAAAAGTAAATAAAATGACAAAAAAAAAAGGGTCTATAGCAGGGATTGTACCTCGCTGTCTAGAAGGTAAATGTTTAGATGAATATAATGCAAAAGGAGAGAAGAGATGTTCTTACAGTGACTCTGTGGCGACTACACGCTCTGCCAGTCCATACAGTGTGCTACTGGCTGTCAGAACCACCAGTTGGCTCAGGTGAGGGCTCGGCACCTTCTCCTTTCGGTCCTCAGAGGGTCCATGGGTGGCTGCGTTCTCTCCTCCTGCCTCCTAAACAAACACACATGCACACACACACACAAGCAAAGGTCAACGGTATGCTTTCCTCCAAGCTACATCAACTGAATAAATGCATAAGCACAAAACCAACATAAATATATAAAATAGAAACTTCACAGCAAACAGCAGGCCTCACATCATCTCATCATTTTCTTCGCACTAACAAAGAGGTTCTCTGCCAAACATGAATTTAATACACTGTCAGGCTGCCATAACGTAAGTTACACATAACTACGTCATTACAGCCGTGTGCAGAACTAGAAGTAAATTGAAAATGATTGAAGATAATTCCCAGGATTATCGCTTCTACTGGGCTTAAATCCAAATCACACATTAAAACACATTACCGAAGAAAAATGGACAGCGTATTTAAATCAGCATGTTTTTCTCACTGATTTGAACAGCAGCAGAAATGGACTGAAATCTGTTGACACTATGGAGCGCTGCATTGACGTCACAACATTTAATGATGTAATTTAAAACTTGCTGTCTCTCCAGTGGCAGGCTGCGAAATAACAAAAAGCTTCAGAAATATGGGCGCAGAGAAAGTAGCTGCACTGATGACTCAGATTGTGATCGGTTCATGATCGTAAATGGGCTCAAGGGCAACTCGATGCACAGAAAAGATTCAGCATTTAACTACAAAACTACACGTTAATGCAAATGAAGCAGGAACTTTAATTCACTTTTCTGAGGGTGTTGAAGAATTACAGAAAGGTGCCAACACTGCAATGAGGAAAATTCAAGCAGGGAGATAAAAAAACATTTTTTTACCACAAAACCCCTCTATGATAACAGTAAAAATGTGGCCAGAGTTCACAGCCCTCCCACGTTGTTTTGCAAAACTGAGACGCACAGGTTAAAGTCCTTCCAGATAAAGCAGGAGTGAAGGGAAAGTAACTGCTATCTGAAACATATGTGCTTCTTTCACAACCCTTGTCCTTTTCCCTTCAGTTATCTTGTCTTGCTGCCATGTGAATTCATGTTTGGTCTGACTGCTAAAAAACCCCAGAAAAGCGTAGTTTTCCCGCGGTTCCCATAGCGTCCAAGCTTGGTCTTTTTCTAACCTTCAGCTGTCCTGTTCTTATCTGACAGGAGCTGGACCAGATGTGGTCTTCTGCTGTTGAAGCGCATTTGCCTCAAAGTTTACGTGATTTGAGACGCTTTTCTACTCATCATGGTTGTAAAGAGCTGCAATTTTATAAGGTACCATACCCTTCCTGTCTGCTGGTACCAGTCTGGTCATTCTCTTTTGACCTCGCTCATCAACAAGCAGTTTCCATCTGCAGAACTGCTGCTCACTAGATGTTTTTTGCTTTTCGCACCACTCTGTGGAAATTCTAAATGCTGCAGATATGCAAAACAGCCTGCCTGGCACAATCATACCGGTGTTTGGTGAGTGCATTATAATGTTAATGTAGTTTTCGTTATAATGTGAAGAAAGCTTCCTGCTGTGCTAACTTAAAGTCACAAAACTGTATTACAAAAAAAAAAAAAGCCTTCAGGCAGCATTATAACTGCACACTGGATGGATGAAGTAAAACTAAATACATGAATGGAAACACAGAAATGCAGATGCTTTCATGCAGAGGCACTGATTAACATCCTATGCGCTGTGTAGGGAAATGGTGAAGAAGCTCAACTAACCAATTTTGGATCTAAGTGACTGTGAAAGACAGTTCATTATTGGGGCAGCAGCATCAGTCACAAAGATGCACAACAGTGATTGAAGTTCTAGCTGCATTTAGACATATGGGAATGACATCAGCAAACAGGGCTGGAAGTTGCTGACAAAAGCACACATCTAATGGCAGGATGTGTAGAAAAAAAAAAACAGAACTGCTCTTCAGGAGACTGAGAACAAGGATGTGATCATACTGTTAAGCAGAACAGGGATATTATAGTATGTGTGCAGTACAAAACCCCCTTAATAAGAAGACAAATGCAAATTTTCATTTTCAGTATTGGAAAAAGAGGAGCTGGTGTATAGAGATCTGGACTAAGTGGACAAGTGATGGTATTTTTGACAAGTAAGCAAGATCTTCTGTGTCATAGACCAAGACAATGGTGCAACCCTCAATGCTAGAACCATAAAGTGAGGAAGTCTGTTATGCAGTAGGGGTCGTTCATTTATCCTTGAGTCGTTGCAAATCAATACAAAAGTTCGTCTGCTATACTGATCGTTCTCTTTTAATATGACCCTGTCCCAAACTACAGGTCATCCGGAGTCATATGCTGTAGCCTGCACAGTTGGATTAACTCCAACAAAACTTTGGCAGATTTTGAAGCAAGCACATTTCAAAACACAAACCATCATCTTTTGGAAGAGTGCTGTTCATCACTTTATTAACACATAACAGATTTTCCTTTGTCTGTATATATTTTGAAATCAAATGCATAATTTGTCTCATAAATACCAGAACATTCATAGCTGCTATAAATCTGGGATGTAGCAGATCCCTTTTAACTACAGGATCTGGCATAAAGTAGGTACTGAAATAACACTTACTTTTTATATTTATTGGAAATATAATAGAAAAAGTCAAATCTATGATGTCTATGATCCAATATTCATACAATAATGTACTGATGTGAAACATTATTATTTAACTGTCAATATCATAACTCTCAATAAGTAGATCATCCATATTTTCTTGTAGTGATAAGCTCTGTGACTGTAAAGTGCTGGCATGCAATTCATTTCTGAAACCCTAGTGCCTTAAATCTTAAAGTGATGGGAACATTTTAATGTGTCCAAAATTTCAAGTGTACTGGTTATAAATGTAAAGTGTAGTGTCCTCAACTACACGGCATACACTACCACTCAATGTTGGACACCTTCTTATCCTTCTGATGACTTGATGAATGATTTTTCTGCCCATTTTCCTGCTTGCAACACATCAACTCCGAGAACTGACTGTTCACTTGCTATCCCACCCCTTGACAGATGCCAAGTTACATTATCTTATCATTATGTTGTTATTATATTACCAGTCTTTGATGTAAGAAGGAAGGAAGGAAGGACAACAGAACGTACACTAAGCAAAGTGCTATACATATGATAAGAATAACATAATATACATAATATAAGAAGAACGCAAATAGCAGAAGTAAAATACCACATGAACCTACAGGATAAATAAGGTACAATACTGTATCTTAAAAGTGTGGAAACAAACACTATCCCCTACTGGCCCTTTTCAAATGTAAGTGTATAAATATAAGTTTTTAAGGCTGGATGTAAACAAGTGTACAAGTATAATCAGCCTTCAGATTTTAGCTTTGACCTCGAAAAGGAAGGGTCTGAACGGAAGACCTCGAAGATCTCTGACTGATTGAAAATGAGCAATACAAGCAAAGCAGCAGCAAAGCCATTAAAAGCCAAATAACAGCATTTTGAGTGGGAAGTCAATGAAGTGATGCCAGCAGTGGTGTGCTATACTCTCTCTTTAGTTCCAGTGAGTGACCAGGCAGCAGCATTGTTCACTAACTGCAAACGGGACAATATGCCCTGATTAAACTCCATGTATAGTGAAGCGCAGAAGTCCCGGCAGGAAGGAATGAATGCATGAATGATTTTCTTTAAGTCACGAAAAAAGAGCAGTTTGAAAGGGCAGTGGTTCTTAGACAGAGAGAGCTGCCTCTGACCTACAGAAAGGCGAGAGCCAAGGTTTTTCATACACTATGGATATAGCTGACAATCATCATTAAAAAAAGACTATTCATATCATGTGGGATTTTGTTGTTTAATTAAAAAGATTGACAGCCAAGACAACTGATTGCCATTAAAATGCAGCAAACATTAGCTTTCAGAAGTAGACAGAGTGTGTGTCAGCCTTCTTAACAGTTTATAAGCCTGACACACACACATTGTGTCTGGACAATTTGCTTGGATAGCAGCAAATTAATTTAATCAAATGTTAAAGATCATTTTTATAAAGCTGTAATAGATTTAAAATATAATTAGCAGTAAAAATGCTGCATTGGGACTACTATGTTGGTTTAGAGTCATTTCCTTTCAAAATGTACACTGAGCTATATGACCATGTTACTGCTGTTTCAGCAATTTAAATAATATACAGCGCAGGTATATTTAAATTTACATGACCTAGGTGATACAGACAACTTTATAGAAATGGTAGATAGACATAGATATAGATTAGATGCTCATATCGCCATAGTTGTGCACTGAAATATGCTAGACTCTCACTCATCTTAGCTCATTTTAACAGATATGTTTCAAGCTTGGGATCAATCGATACACCAAATCTTTGACCTTCTTGAAAATCTGTGGCTATGCATCAGTTATGGAAACTGTTCAAACAGTGATCTAACTTCCTGTTTGAAGTATTGTGATGCCGGGGAAAGGGTTGTTATGGTCAGTGGAAGAGACGGAACACTTTGCTGATGGATAAAACCAGACTTTCACAGGACTGGAACACTACAGTTAGCACCAAAATTCTGGTGTGATGATAAATGCATGTCTTGTCCCAGCCTGCATAGACAAAAATCATCTTATACAAGAATGGCTTCTTGTTTATAGGTATTCCGACACAATGATAGGCCTTGCAGCCAAAAGCACTGTTCTTCAATAACATTAAATAATAAACAAACGAACCTACTGTCTACCACTTTGCAAATCTGCATGTATAAAAGTGACATATAGAACTGCACAATTGAGCAACGGCTTGGAAAAATTTATGCTATGTGAAAGCGAATGTTCCATCCAGTGACCATCTACCCAACAAGTCTTGAGTGTGGACTCAAGTATTCAGGCCAATACCCTTTATCCATCACAGTAGATGACAACACTTTCTAGTGTAGCATGTAGGTTTCTATATCTATGCTAAAAAGCTGAATTGTAGAGAACAAACTGTGGTCTGTCCTGCATTAAAAGTAGAGGAAGAGAGAAACATAATTCCAGACCACAGGATACGGCTCTTGTAAACATGTATGCTACATATTGTTCGGTCCAGATTACCACCAGAACAACTAGTAGGCATCTGATGATAAACCTTTTATCTTCTTTTCTTCTTGATCCATGAAAGACAACGCATAATTTAAAGGACATAAAGAGGATGACTCAAATAACTCCTATTATATTAAACCAAAACAGATGGATTCAGATCTAATCCGCCAATTCTGCACAAAGCCTTTCATGCGCCATAGAGCATTATGCAAGCGTAATGTGAACAGAAGACAGTTTAGTGTTAATGGAAGTCATCCAGAGAATCCATTAGCTGTCCTCCTGTACCTCTGAACATTACCAAAAACTAAAGATTTGGTATAATAGAGTTCATTTCCTGGTCACTTTAATGAATAAAGTGGACAGTAACTGTGTGTGTCATTAATTTACTTTCTCGTCTATATCATTATTTTAAAGAAAAGAGAGACAATTCATCATATCCTTACAAGATATTAAGCTGAACATATCCTGAAAATAACGCTTGACTGAATTGAGTAACGATATTACGATTACTTTCCAAATACTCAACATAACCTGAGCATGTATATTCAAGGCTCTGAATAAAATCAAACACAATGTTTTGATCCAACCCACGATGCTGGAGTTCTGCAACGGACACAATCACTGCACTATTCCACCAAGCATATGACAGGTGGCTGAATTTAATACTACAGTTAGTTTCCATCTACGGCAACATCCTCATTAGATTTCACAAGTGGTTTATATGTTAATACTACATGACTAGCAATAAAAGCAATAAAATAGAAATAAAATAGCAATAAAAAAAGCAATAAAATCACCATTGTTGAGAAACGTAATTTTTTTTAATGTAAAAAAAACATTTTGTATTTTTTAAATCTGACTCACCACATATTCCTTTTTTCAGTGAAGACCTAAGTGCTTAATTAGGATCATTAAGATGATGAATGTACTAGGCTGAATGTATAACAGCAAAAAAACAACTAAGAATCAACATTTATGATTTCTAATAAATTACACGGACTCTTTTCCTTCATTTTAACATTTTTCTTTCTCAAGTAAAAGCAAATACACAAAGGCATGGAGTTGAAATAAATGCTATCTGTTTCACTAAAAATGAGTAGAAAAAAATTATATCCTTGGTTAAAATATACATAATCGGGTAAAAAGATGGACATTATCATTTGACCTAGCAAACTCCAAAACCTGTGTCCAAAGATAAAGCCTGAAAATGATATACAAAACTGCTCGACCTGTTGTAACCTTGTTTTACCAAATGGGGAAAATAACAACGTTAAACAGATACTCAGCTGTTAGCAGGGAAAATTAAAAGTAATCTCAATATAAAGACTAAAATAATGTGATTTAAACATTTCCTCCTCAGAACGTCCTCCTTTTTATTCGTTCACAGAGCTTTTCATTAAGAGTTTTCGAGCATTATGACTGGAAAGAAGTAGATTTTACTTTGAAATGGAAAATGACTGCAGAATAATGAATAATAGATAATATACAATATTCGCAATGGTGGCTCGGTAAAACAAAGTGAATCAGTAAGAACTCGTATCTGTATTTGGGTTATTAGATAATAAATGGCTTAAGAGTTAAATGGTGATTCTGTAATACTGAACATACTTGTGTTCCAAAAATGCTGTTTGCTGTCATAAGAGTTTTCTCTGGATGAAAAGTGTTTGTGTGTTTTTTTTTGGGGGGGGGGGTGTTGTTTTATCTGCTAAAACAAACAACACAGTGCATTTTTTTTATATCCATTTTTAGTTACATTGTGGGATATCTGTAAAACTTGTTAGATCCTATTATCACTTCTGATACCACTGCTAGAAACGTTCACTCCCTCAACAGCTGTTCTCTTTCTTCTTCTGAAAGTCAATAATACAAATAAAATGCAGCTTGTCATGCTACTGAGAAACCACAAACCGCTCCATCCAGCAGACTTTCCTGTGACAAAATATTGAAAGTTACAGCTTTACCTCTGACTGTTACAAAGTTTTGACACTAAAGCACTGAGTCCCCTTCAAAATGTGCAAAATATTTTTGGAAAAAAAAATTTTTTTTTGTAAGTTCTGGAAATGTACAGAAAACTTCACCTGACATCAGCAACTGCAAATAATGTCAGATAAATAAATATATAAATAAAATAAAATAAATAAATGAGTCATTATAGTAAGCTATTAGAGTAAAATGAGTAGTGTTTATATATATATATATATATATATATATATATTCATTCATTTTCTTCTACAAAAATGAATCCATAATCAGTATATTTATATAAAAATAACATCCTGCAATTGTATTTGTAAATGTACTTACTATTTTTTAATTAGTTTTTATATTAAAAAGTCACTAATATGAGCTAAACTGGGAAATTATTTCATAAAATGACAAAGAGAAATATATTGATATAAAAAATCCTTCCTCCTACAGTATATGTGAATTACAACTAGGAGAATTCATCCATTAAATAACCACCTAAACAACTAATTCTGTGATTAACTCCCATCTGTTTTTAAAGATAAGCTCAGTTTTAGGCTATTTAATTATTGCTTGGGGAACTTGCATTAAAAGAAGGAAAAAAATATGTAATACTGTGTAGGCAACTAATTATATGTCCCTGGCTCTCATTTTCTTTCGGTAGTACAATGAAATGGGGCATAAACTATTGAGCTTATTAATTATTGTGTTATTTGTAACATATCAGCATCTAATTTGGATTAACTGTAGACAAAAAGCTACATTCATTTATAATTTAATCTGAATATTCTAGATGATAATTTCCTGTATCTATTAAGCAACAAGAATAACAATAAGGAATTTTAAACAGACTGATTTTCGTCTTTTACTCCAGACATCAATATGCCTCAATGTAAAAAGAACTGCATGAAGGCACATGAGCTCAGGTGCAAAGCAAAGAAAAATGACTTCTTTTAAATTATGCAAATCTACTGTGGGTGAAAACAAATACTTTCGAGAAGTAGATATGTTTAAATCCAGCTTTTAACATATATGCCATACTGAAGATAACAAAAATGGTAAATAGATAGAAAGTAAAAATGAAAGCCTAGACGAGTGAGTTTGTAAAACTGTGCGCACACTTTATGCTGTACAAAAGCATCTTTAAGACACAACAGTAAATATAAAGGTATACTGTTATGGCAGTTAAATCAGTCAAGTGAAAAATTATGTATCTTCAAACCTCAATCTAAGAGAAAACAGATGAATTTACTGAGGTACACTGAAAATCTGAAAATCAATCTCCAATTTATCAGCTAAGGTCAATATATTCAGCCCAACCTTCATCATTCAAAGAGACTCAACTTCCAGGTTAAGATGCCATGCTGTTTTCATTCATCATTAAATTATGCACTGAGAAAAGACAAGAAGAGTAACAGCAAAGGCCAGCATAACCTAATCCTCTGTCTTTCATTTAGCAAGTGTGTACCTGCCCTTCCTTTACCATATTACCACAGAAAGGTCAAACAGGAAAACAATCATTCTGTTCAGGAAAAAGAAAAGGGCTATGAGTGGCACAACATGAACAAATGTCTTTCTTTCAGCAAATATAGGAAATGTTGTAGGCACTGGAGTTAATAAAAAAAAGAAGCTAAAAATGGCCCAGACCTTGAATTAATTGGGTGACACAGAACCAGGAATTGAATCAGAGTTCATGAATGGGTTCATTTTCTGGCTTAGTAAGAAAAAGAAATATAAAAGAAGAGGAAAGGAAAGGAAAGGAAAGGAAAGGAAAGGAAAGGAAAGGAAAGGAAAGGAAAGGAAAAGGAAAAGAAAAGAAGCAAAGAAAAGAAAAGAAAGGAAAAGAAGCAAAGCAAAGAAAAGAAAAGCAAAGAAAAGAAAAGAAAAGAAAAGGAAAAAGAAAATGAAAAGAAAAGGAAAAAGAAAAGAAAAGGAAAAGAAAAGAAGCAAAGAAAAGAAAGGAAAAGAAGAAAAGAAAAGAAAAGAAAAGGAAAAGAAAAGGGAAAGAAAAAGAAAGGAAAAGCAAAGAAAAGGAAAAGGAAAAGGAAAGAAAAGAAAAGAAAAGGAAAGAAAAGTAAAGGAAAAGAAAAGAGAAAGGGAAAAGAAAAGGAAAAAGAAAAGAGAAAGGAAAAGGAGTGTGAGTGAGTGAATGAGTGAGTGAATAAGTGAGTGAATGAGTGAGTGAGTGAATAAGTGAGTGAGTGAATGAGTGAGTAACTGAATAAGTGAGTGAATGAGTGAGTGAGTGAATGAGTGAGTGAATAAGTGAATGAGTGAATGAGTGAGTGAATAAGTGAGTGAGTGAATGAGTGAGTAACTGAATAAGTGAGTGAGTGAATGAGTGAGTAACTGAATAAGTGAGTGAATAAGTGAGTGAGTGAATGAGTGAGTAACTGAGTGAATGAGTGAGTGAATGAGTGAGTAACTGAATAAGTGAGTGAGTGAGTGAGTGAGTGAATGAGTGAGTGAGTGAATGAGTGAGTAACTGAATAAGTGAGTGAGTGAATGAGTGAGTAACTGAATAAGTGAGTGAATAAGTGAGTGAGTGAATGAGTGAGTAACTGAATAAGTGAGTGAATAAGTGAGTGAGTGAATGAGTGAGTGAATAAGTGAATGAGTGAATGAGTGAGTGAATAAGTGAGTGAGTGAATGAGTGAGTAACTGAATAAGTGAGTGAGTGAATAAGTGAGTGAATGAGTGAGTGAATGAGTGAGTAACTGAATAAGTGAGTGAGTGAATAAGTGAGTGAATGAGTGAGTGAGTGAATGAGTGAGTGAATGAGTGAGTGAATAAGTGAGTGAGTGAATGAGTGAGTAACTGAATAAGTGAGTGAGTGAATAAGTGAGTGAATGAGTGAGTGAATGAGTGAGTAACTGAATAAGTGAGTGAGTGAATAAGTGAGTGAATGAGTGAGTGAGTGAATGAGTGAGTGAATGAGTGAGTGAATGAGTGAGTGAATGAGTGAGTGAATGAGTGAGTAACTGAATAAGTGAGTGAGTGAATGAGTGAGTGAATGAGTGAGTAACTGAATAAGTGAGTGAGTGAATGAGTGAGTAACTGAATAAGTGAGTGAGTGAATGAGTGAGTAACTGAATAAGTGAGTGAATAAGTGAGTGAGTGAATGAGTGAGTAACTGAGTGAATGAGTGAGTGAATGAGTGAGTAACTGAATAAGTGAGTGAGTGAATAAGTGAGTGAATAAGTGAGTGAATGAGTGAGTAACTGAATAAGTGAGTGAGTGAATAAGTGAGTGAATGAGTGAGTAACTGAATAAGTGAGTGAATAAGTGAGTGAGTGAATGAGTGAGTAACTGAATAAGTGAGTGAATAAGTGAGTGAGTGAATGAGTGAGTAACTGAGTGAATGAGTGAGTGAATGAGTGAGTAACTGAATAAGTGAGTGAGTGAATAAGTGAGTGAATGAGTGAGTAACTGAATAAGTGAGTGAATAAGTGAGTGAGTGAGTGAATGAGTGAATGAGTGAGTAACTGAATAAGTGAGTGAATAAGTGAGTGAGTGAATGAGTGAGTAACTGAATAAGTGAGTGAGTGAATGAGTGAATGAGTGAGTGAATGAGTGAGTGAATGAGTGAGTGAATGAGTGAGTAACTGAATAAGTGAGTGAGTGAATGAGTGAGTGAATGAGTGAGTGAATGAGTGAATAAGTGAGTGAGTGAATAAGTGAGTGAGTGAATAATGAAATGAATGAATGAATGATCACCATTAGATTTATGAATCATAAAAAATTAATTTACTTCATTCTAAGAACAAAGGGCCATGAGAGATATCAGCATTGTAAAGTGTCATTCCTCTTTGCAAACACAACTGATTTTTTAAATTCTCCATTACAACTAAATGGAGCTTCTTCCAAAGACATGAACTACTTTTTTTTATATTATTATTCTGCCTTAGACATAAACATACATGTAAACCCATGCTTCAGTTCAGAAAGTCATAGCACCATCAAGGAGGATCATTACAGCCTGAGAGCTCAAACACAAGACATAAACTTCCAAGAAGTTTAACGGTGACTTTTCACAAATGAATGCGGATAGTTCGGCAAATTAGAAGGAGCAATGATTCATAACTAATCAGCAGAGTGCTAATTCACTGACCTGAATATTCATATAATTAAAAAGCAGAAAGGAAAAAAAAGAAACATTAAATTTGATGTGAAGTCCATCAAGTAACTGGTTCTCAGAATTCACATAATGAATGAGAGTTAATGTGAAAACGTTTCGATTTTATTTGATATTGAATTTGCAGATCTGACGAGGCAGAATGTAGTGATTAAATTTCTACAGCACAGATATGACAGTAGTTTTGGCTGTAAGTGAATAACAGGTTGATATTAATGCACTCAATTAAATAACGCTATTAGTGATAGTAACAATACACTGATGTGTGGTGGTGGACGTTCCACTGACCAAAGCTAACAATAAACAGCTGCTGTGTAATTTAAGGGAAAAAATGTACTCTTAATATTGTGAGAATATTGCTGAAGAGTCAGTTATTTAACATTCATGGAAGCGGTCTCCAGTCACAGCACTTTATTACAGAGAGAAAGTTTTCACCCACTTCAGGACAGATAAGTTTGGCCTTTTTCTTCTTGAGGTTTTTCATTTTATAAAATGAGAAAATAAAAAGAGGCTGCTGAAGCTCTTTTTGCTGCGGTAACATAAGTGATAAAAGGAACGAACTTGTCTTGAGGATGGTCAATAAAAGCACACCATGTTGTTCCAAAATAACTGATAAATTTTAATCTTAGGCCATTTTCTGTGGTTTGAAAGGGAAAACAGTACATGCTGCTTTAGAAAAATAATCCACTCCAAGGTGGTTAGAGCAACATTGGACCACAACACACCAACCAATCAATCTCTAACAGCGCACCCTATTGTATTTTATTCCTTAAACAACAAAAATTAAGAATATTATTTATCAATAACTATTAAAAGACCATAATGGAAAATAGCATTTTAACGCCACCAGTTTACAGAATAAGCAGCAAGAAATATGACAAAGATTTCAGTATTCCGGTTTCTTTGTCTGTTCTCTATCCCATTTCTCTAAATCTCTCCTGATTTTTCTTCAGCCTTCCACTTTATTCCCCTTGGTAAACCTCTTAAGTCCTTCTTGTTCCACCCTCGCTCGCAAAGCTACTTACTCCAACCGCTAAAGTTCCTCCTGCTGTGGGTGGAACCAGCATCATCATCAAAATCTCTTTGCAGTGTGATAAGTAATTTTCACAAACTCTGTGAACATCTTGATGTCTTATAGTTAACTAAACTAAAAGTCTTTGTTGTACACAGAAAGAAAAAAAAACAGATTTGAGATGAAGAAGAAGAATGCGAGTTCATTTCCACCAAACAGGAAGAATGTGCTCAAATTTTGCTAAAGTGGTGTAAGAGAGATTCTAGTGCTTTGTTTCAAGGCATGTGCATCAAAGGCTTCGGGATCGTCTGCTTTAATGACTGCAAATGCAGCTTGTGCTTTAAAACCAGCAGGAAGATTACGGCTGAGAGAAGCTTGAGGCAGACATGACAGAGACTCTACGACACTCCAATCGTGAGATAAACACTTCCCAAAAATGATTCTTTTCAGTTCTCCCAAAGCTAAAAATAAACTAAATGGCATTTGTTAGCAGTCTACACAGATGATATGATGATGATGATTGCTGTTGTTATAAATAATAATTACTGTACTTGGCAAATGGAAAAGCTACAAGCTTGTTTGGGGGTCATGCTCATATTAAATTCCATTTTCTTCTTTTCTATCTAGTTCTCTGAGAGTTAACCTTGCCATTTACGGAAACCAAACCTTAGTGTTCCAGTACAACCCTTCTGAGTAGCTAATAAAACTTAAAGAAATATATGATGCCATAAGTCACTATAACTCTTTCAGTAGTCTTTAAGTCTTCTTAAACTGTTACCAATGTTGGAAGCTCACAGTTGTGTACTACTTTTATGTTGTATCATTACAATTTCCCTTGACTGGAACTAGAGGTTCCGGGTAAGAGGTTGTACACCATAAGTAATGGTCATGTTGAATGTAAGGGCCAAAAAGTTAGCTTAAAAAAATACTATCTGCTAGCTGCGTGATGCAGAGTGTAAGATCCCATTTCAGACAAAGCACTTAAGTTAAATAGCACACAAACGAGATAAACATCCAGTTCAAGTTTTCTTTAGGTAGCTCAATGCTAACCCTGTGAGATGCCTGCTGGAAGCTGATTGGCTGATGGTAGCCATGGTTTTTGTATGACATATAAATAATCAGGGCTGCTAATAAATGTCATTTTATTAATCTGTGAGAACTTGCGCTGGCTAACGAAAAGATTTTAGTCTTTGTTTTTTTTTTTTTTTTAGTCTTAGTGATTATTATTATAACTAATAATTATTGTAGCTGAAAACTGAAAAAGAGACAATTTAGAGTTTGGGTCAGTGTCATTTTCTCAACCTGAAATAACACATGCTGTAAGACCCAGAGTTTATTTTACTGTTTCTGAAGCCAAATATGTGCTTTCCAATACAATGCAATAGATTGGCCTTACTGATAAAACATGAATATATGGTGTTATTAATCTCTATAATGCTATACATTCAGTTTACTCCAAATCTCTGCAACAGACTTTAACTTAAGGGAGCTTGGATTTTTACAGTGAGGGTATCCAAGAAATTTTGCCCACAAAACCTACTTTGTGATTCTCCTGGCTTAGAGACCTGAGCCCCATCATGGTGTCGTCTGTAAAAATTCTTCATCTGCTACACAGAATTCATTTGGCAGACTGTGCTGGTCTGCACTGCTGAAATATGAGTGTTGCTCTTGGCTTTCATCTCAATAGTAGCAGCTGATTTGTTGTGAGCTGGGGGTTCTGCTAAATTCCTTTGCTGAGCCCTCAGACAATCCACTGTAGAGCTGGAGAGCAGTACATGCCTGTACACCTACACATGCCGAGAAGCTCCTCCAGGCACGGCTGGATTCATGATGACATGATGACCAGGACAAGGTCAGTGGCTGCTGAGTTGAAAGAAATAAATCGCGTCCTACAAATTGAAACTGGCTTTAAACTCCGAGTTCTTGTTTCTCCTCGCTGTCCCTCCAACTGCAATCTTGGCGTTATTATTATTATTTCTTCACTCTAGAGATTTCTCCAATGCTGACAAATAACTGGATAGGCAATTTACCACCACATGAAATTCTCCACTGGCTTCATCATCCTTCGGAAATAGTTAAAATGTGTTTCTCATTAGATGGGTGTCAAATCGAATTAGAAACTCCATTCGCTTCCTGGATGTCATGTTAGTCTTCAAATTAGCTTAGCCAGATGTCAGAGGACCCCAATCTCAACAGAGTTGCTCACGTTTAGCTTCCTAGAAGGAGAAGCTCTCTGTAACTTTAGAGAGAAGGGAGGAAATTAAATCAGTGGCTCTGGAGCCAATAATGAAAGATGCTTTATTCAGACTGTGAAAAGAAAAGCAGCATGAGATCAGAATCAGTGAATTCCAATTGGACGGAGCCATGCTCTGTGCTTTTCCATCAGCAGCAAGTCACTCTAAGAGATTGCATGAATTCCACATATGAACTCTTTGGGCTGAGCGTACCATTCAGGAACTGTGCATACAGAGGGATTTCTATAAAACTGAAAGCTTCGTTTTTTTTTTTTCTTCCTGTGATGAGACTTATCTCCTGTAATAGCTGCAGTGGTTACACCACTGTCCATATCCGGGGTTATCTCAACAGTTCTCAACGTCAATCAAAAAGTCTTTCTAAAATGTATTAACTACAGTATACTGCTGAGAGGAACTATTATTGTTGCTTAATGATAAGGGCAAACCAATTAGTAATGCTTATTATTATTATTATTTGTCTGTCTAACTGTCAGCACAAGCATCAGCTCATGACTGTCGCACATTGTAAATTAATCAAAGGATACTAATTATTAACCCTAATTTCCACCAATTTACTCATACCCAATTCCCATTCACATGCTAGAATAAAGGCAAGACTGATTCCCCTGAGATTTGCACCTCTGCCCACTGCATCTCTTCAGATTGCTGATCATGCAATATCACAGGACATGCTGCCTGCCCTCCTGCATAGACAAGAGTTCAGAGATGTGGATTATTGGTTAGTGTAGAGCTGATCAATAGAAGATCCCCCTTCTTTCACCTCAGTAACGGCTGATTTTTCTCTCAATCTGGCAGTCACGGTCTTGGGGTGTGTATACTTTATCCCTGCACCATTCTGAAGTCACCATGGTAACCATGGCTTTGTAGCAAGGATGTAACCAAATATGAAGGATTTAGAATGGACAGATTATGTGTTTTAATCGTAATACAGATACAGATAGCAGATATCATACTCTTCATACACAAAAAATACTGTTTCCTGTTCTAAAAGAACACTGGAAAAGAAAATGCCCATTTTACACTGATCATTTTACTGGGTTTTACTTTATCCCTCTGCAAACACACACACCCTGTGTGTGTGTTTGCAGAGGGAACTACCCAGTAGTAGACCTGCATTACCCCTTTTTGGTCTACTTTTATTATGGCAGTTGCTATTTATGCAGCTCTATTTCATTTTTTTTTTATTTTTTTTTTTTTAAAGCCAGTCAACTAAACCTTTGAGCAGATGACTTGGCCTGTTTTTATTTCATAAAATATGATTCAGTGGTTTGAGTATTGACAGATTTGCTAGCACTAAAAGGCTACGGGAATTACTTTTATTCTGAAGAAGTCTAAATAAGTGCACTAACAGTACTGATCTGTGAAGGTATTTTTAAAAAATGAGCCAGTGCATTGGGGGGAAAAAAAAAAAAAAAAGAAGGACATCCTGCATAACACTCATTTTTACTCACTGCAGGGTGATGGATCTGCATGCTGAGTTTTAGACTTTGGCTATCTAATAGTAAAGATCAGAAATTAAACATACAATGACAACATACATTTGTCAGCTTACAGAGAGAGAGAGAGAGAGAGAGAGAGAGGGAGAGAGCGAGAGAACACCATCAATCTCTCTAAACAACACACACACATTGTTTGCACAGTGATTCACAGCACAGCAGGTTGGGATGTTACACTGCATCACAACAAAGTTAATCAATAGACAGCAGTCGGCCCAGAGGAGCTCCCTAAACCACCCACAGACTGGAACCACTAGCTGCTTGATTTTGGATGGGATGTGATAGGTAGACAAACACACACACACACTGCACACACACACACACGCCTGAATTATTAACATATTCTTAGTTTTTGCAAGAGACAACTGATAGAAAAGAAAAGGCTGACATTCTCTAAGAAATTCTCTGAGTACAGCTGAGTAAATTTGCATGCCTAAAAATATAAAGATCATCAAATATTCTGAAAAGAACTCTCCACACTCTCTCACTCCGAGACTAAGCAATGTTATTCTCTAAAAAAAATATACATATCCTCACCATATATTAACTTGAGTGGCAAAAACTTTGACTGAATGTCAGAAGATTACGAAGCTATAAATTGAGCAAAACAGCAGTCACTGCACGTGTTATTATAAAGTCGTTTTCATGAAGGGTGCCAGTAATTCTGTAGATTTGCTGAGTCATTCAAACACAATGATCTTCTCAAGGTAAAAACCATGCAGTCGAGGGGAACAGGATGATTAAGAGACAGGGAAAAGTTTCCAGAGACTGAGACTTTATCTTAGGTGATGAATGATTTATGGAGCTGAACAGAAATAGCTGCGTGTGTGGGAGGACGGACTAAATGCTTCATCTCAAACATTTTTCCCTCTATTCCAAAAAACCAAAAAGGCTAGCCCTGGCTTTTCTAGGAAAGTGCATGAGGAGCTCCATGGGGAAGTTCATTCGTAATGGCAATAATGCTTTAAAAAGCATTTAATTCTGCAGAACATTGTACCAGACCCTCGTCTGTATGTTCTCGACTACAAAGTTCCATCATTAAGCCCTGTATTAGCGGCCAGGTCGCTCCGGCTGAGTGTTCACATGGGAAAAGCTCGCCAGCTCTTATCTTTATGCTGCTACCAGTGGCAATTACATGTGATATAATGGCTGGGAGTATGTACTGCTGTAGGTGTGCAGACAGGGCAGCTATAGTGGGAATACACTGCTCTTAAAGAGGGAGGTGCTGTTACTGAGCTGCAACAGCTGATCTTTACAGCTGACCAGAGGCTTGTAAAATCATAATTCTACAAGAGTTTTCAAAGAGTTTTACAAATAAAAGTGACGGTGTACTTCATACAATAGGCTCAAGTGGTGGAACTTTACTGAAAGGGTGTCTTTGGTTGTCATTTCAGTGGTTATACAGTTGACCTGACCTTTTTATAGATACGATTTCCAAAATGGCTAAAAATCAGCAGTTCGGTGGAAAGTAAATAAGGATCGCGGTCTATATAATCAAACTGAATTGAAATACAAATCTCAATCCATCACATGCCTGTAGTTTGGAAAATTAAAATTTCTGAATTGTTTCTCGAATGTAATTCCTCTTAACTCACTGCAAAAACGAGGGTGGGATGTGCTAATTTTTCACTACAAGAATAGTAGCAGACTGACGGCCATAAAACTCCAAATCACCTGATAACTCACTGAATGTTTTCACCGGTTCTCATTATAGCATGATGGCCCGGATTCACACACTGCAATACTAAATGTAACAAAAGCAGCTCAGATTCACAAACCTGATGACGATATGGAAGTCTTTTCATAAAATAAATGAGGCCATGTCACTGTGTTGCTTCTGTCTCGAAAACAAATGAGCTACACAATCAGTGCTCATGTCTCAGCAAATCATTCACTCGTTCATTCATCTTCAGTAGATACTTTATTCTGATCAGGCTTCAAGAGGATCCGAATTCAAACATATAAAGTATATATACAATATTAATGTTCCAGCAAAAGAATCAATGCCAAACATTTATTCCTGTCTGATGCTGTTCAAGCAAGAGATTCAAGCCATGTATGTTTTTCAAATCATTTCTGAAATATGTAAATACGCTCGGCTGAGACTGGGAGAGCGGGATAGGGAAAGCTTTCTCAATAGAGACAATTCTGATACAAATAGACATAATGCAATATTACAATTATGAGAGAGCAAAGCAACACCAAGGATATGAATGAGGGCGGAATAATTAAGTCATTCAAGAGAGTGGAATGCAAAATCTTTTAGTTTTCCACTATGAATATCTGACAGTATACATTTGGATCTCTTCTGTTACTTGGGGGTAATAAAGAAAGCGTCACACTACATTATTTATTCATTCATCTTCAGCAACAGCTTTATCCTGTTAAACTTGGATGGGCATCAAACCTTTGACAACAAAATGAAACACAATTTGAAGGTAGATGGGAATTAAAATGTGGTATTAAATTTGGAAATGATACACAAGGTTAATAAAAAGAGACTTGGATTCAAAACTTCTATCAATTAATAAAATAATAATGTATGCATTATACTGATGTCTATATTTTACATACATAAAATATAGACATCATAAAATTAACAAATATAGCGTCCATGCTTGTGAACATGATAAGCTGAACAACTTCTCCCTGTCTAATGTCCGTGTAATAATTATATTTGCTTGAGGTTTTGCTGAAATGATAATTTCAAATTTAAGCAGGAAAAAAAAATGCTAATTTATTGAAAATTTCCTAAAGCTAAATTTAAGATTAATAATTTATTATTAGATGCTTTTTGATTAAAGTTGTGTTAAACTGTACGATTCTTTTGGCAGATAATTTTGCTTGTTCTTTGGGGAAAAAATATGTTTAAATTAAAAATAAAATCTTCCAATAGAAAAAGAGGTTGCAATAAATAAGCAAATCTTTTATCTGTTCAAAAATGAAATGATATTTGGTTTACTGTAATCTTATAATAGGGAACATTCGATTTATATTCAAGATATTTTGCTGAGTGGTTCTATTTTGCCCAAGAACCAGTTCCAGCTCTACAACAATAATCTTCCGCACTCCAAATATTCATCCATATAAATGTAAACAAAACCTGCAGGGCATTAAATAAGAGAAAACAGCATCCAACATCCCAACCCACCCTAAAAGCTTTACGCATGAGGGGGGGAAAAAACAACCCAGAGAGCGAGAGTGTCCAGCGGTGATCTGGCTGATGAAGCCAGTGAAGGCAACACTGCAGTGTAACTCATTCTGACTGGATTTAACCACAGACACTCCCATACTGCACGGCAGCGAGGAGAGCCCTCTGCAAGAATGAATTCGTTGGTACGTTTACTTGCTGTGGTGGCATGTTTAATAAGGTGGAAAGCGTGAAACCTACAGCTGAAAGTGTTCCATCACTCAATGCTTCTTGCTGAAACAAATCCAATATGTCAAAATGGCTGCCTTAAGCTTCTGGCTTAGTCATGGATCCTTGTTTATTCTTTACCCTTAATGGTTTGTCTAACTTTTCACTCCATGTTTTGCTTTCTCTAGTGGTGCTTAACCTCATACCCACTTCACAAATGAAAGTCTTTATTTATACAGGAATTAAATCAGTGAGAGCAAGATCTCATTAACTGGAAAAATAATACACAAAAATATACATTCAAATAAGCGGAAATAATCGGTGGTAATGAAAGCACATGGATTTTACACAAGAAATGAAAACGACTAATGAAATATCACTAATATGAATAAATAAATAAAATCGCTCGGTTTTAAATGGATTAAATGAGAAAAGATAAAAAGTCAGTGCAGATGAAAGAGGTACTGTAGAGACACTGACACTATGATGAGAATATGATATAACTAATACATTTTTCTTCCGTTCTGTAATGCATTTACAGCAAGTGAAGCAAGATATTCAGACAAGAAAAAAAAACACAGCTGGACTTTGGTTTTATCCTTTGAGATTTGTCTGGATTGTAGAGCTAACATATCAGACAGAACCACATGCTAAGAAGAGGGAAAGAGAGGGGGGAAAAAACAAACACGGAGCTGGGGAAAGAAAAGTTTTTTTTTCAGGAGAGAAGTTTCCACACTACTGGTTTAATCCCAGTAAAAATATAAGTGCCTATTAAAGCTGTTGCTGCTTTTGGATCTTTTTTGACTGTTAACATCCATATGTGTGTAATTATTATGCAGTGTAATTAATTAATATGCAATTAATGTACATTATTATTATTATTATCATTATTATTATTATTATTATTATTATTATTATTATTATAAACAACAATCATTTTATTTTATATATTTTTATTTAAATATAGTTGTATTTAAATACTATTAGTTTTATGTGGTGTCAAGTATCCAGGAAGCAGTTTTATATATATATATATATATATATATATATATATATATATATATATATATATATATATATATATATATATATATATATATAAAATATAAAATAAAAACTATATATATTTTTTTAATTTATTGTTGTTTATATCTTCTCCTTTAACTACTCTACATTTACTACTCTGATTTATCATCTTTTGTAATTGTAATTATTAATAATTATTTTTTGTATTATACCAGGGGCATGAACAAACAAACAAACAAACAAAAAACATTGATTTTGATTTCAGGATCTTTTAAATTATTATTATTATTATTATTATTATTATTATTATTAATAATAATAATAATAATTATTATTATTATTATTATTATTATTATTATCATTATTATTATTATTATATAAAAAACATCAATTTTGATTTCAGGATCTTCTTAATTATTATTATTATTATTATTATTATTATTATTATTATTATTATTATTATTAAATAAAAAACATCAATTTTGATTTCAGGATCTTTTTAATGTGGTAGTTGCCCCTAACTTATATTGAAACTTATATTGATTGTTGCTAGGATACCATCCAGTAGCACTGCATGACCCAATCGAACGATACGAAATGAAATGAAATGAAAGCTGGATATATACCCCATGTCTCTGTGCCTGAACTTCAGTTTTCTTTCCAAAGAAAATTAAACAAGCTGAAGGTCCACCTTGAGCTCCGACTGTTCCAGTGAAACCCAACCTTGATCAGTCTTAAGACTGGACAGTGTGTGAGGTAGAAGATGGTTAAATCTATACACTTAGTGAGTGTGTATCAATACTGAAGGTTTCTGTGTGTGCTGTATTAAAGGTGGCAGGTCATTGCACCCAGACAGCCCTAATGGGGGCCACAATGGAAAGCACAGGACGTGGATTTAAAAAAAAAAAAAAAGAAAAAAAAAAAAAGAGCAGGGCTATTTAAGTGTGCATGGGGGCGATTAACTCACCTGGGGCTGCTGGCTGACGGCTAGGGGTCATGAGATGATAGAGAATGATGATGGATTATGGAGGACTGGGCTTAATGCACACTACCATTTCCACTCAGTTTCACAGCCACAGTTTTATATATTTATATATGAAATGGAAAGCAGGGCAGAGAGAGTGAGAGAAAGAGTAAGGAATAAGAAGAATCAAACAAAGAAATGACAGTGAAGATGGATCACAACAGACTGGTTACCGGCACAAATGAGTAGAAAGCCAGGGTAGAATAAGAAATAAATAGATGGAGAGAAAAACAGAGGCATATTTTAAGAATTCTTTTTACCATGTCTATGAGACTCTCCTGGATGCGGTTGAGTGTCGTCCTCAGTCTACTGCTAATCAGCCCCAGTCCAGATGATTCATACTGCAGCAAAGAGACAAGAACAACACACACAGTCAGGGAGATGGTCCCTCATTACTTTTCTACGACACGCACACACTGTGGAAAGTCATTCACACTTTCACTCAAATGCAGTTACTACAATTAGATCACCAAGCCCACACACATGCAGAAAGGATACTTATGAACTCTTTCTCATGACTAATCATCCAAAGGAATCACCACAACACAAAGAGTTTTGCTCAGATCATGGAGAATGTGTGTGTGTGTGCATGGATTAATGCAGTGATGCGTGATCTGCCAAACCAAAACTGACCGCAGCCTGATTGTAAACATCATTCCCATTACTATGGGAACATGTCGAGGAAAACTTTGGGGTAATTTATGGGGAGCCACGCAAACCATGTTTAAGAAAAACCATCTTCAGAACACAGAGAACCAAACACAGACAGGATCAAAAGTCGATTTATTGTTTTTTTGCCTGCCAAATGGAAATGTTTTCACCACAAGATTTGTTTCATTAGGAACTACCCATTCTTTTCACAGTGTGTTCGCTGCTCAGAGCGAGGACAGTAGCACTCTTTAAAGAGGACAGTCAAAACAAATTGAGACATAAATCTCACTCGGCTATCATCTTTGGCTACTAAGCATTCTCACACGTTTATTCTATCATACACATCATCTGCACAACACTTGAGCAAAGGCTAAGCTCAAACCAAAGTTGTAGTATCAGTCATTTCAGCAGTTTCAGTAATTTAACACAACTGCCTAAATATAAATCACAGTTTAGTCTCAGTCTCAAGTCTCAGAAGCACTGTACTGCTCACAGGCCGTCATTAAATCACTTGCAATTAGTAGTTTTGATTCAGGAATGGTTTTTTCTTTAACAGTTAAGAATAAATTAACTTTATTTGGGGCTGAGTGCAAAACAATGTCTTACAGAAGCATTATTATTGTGTTTACTTTTTGTCCTCGCCCTCTCATGCTTGTAAATTATAAATTGGATTCAGGGACCTGCTGCGCATGAGACCGGTGAATTTACACGTCTCTTATATTTCAAGATTCATCACCAAGAACATTGGAGCCTCAGTGCTGGCTTGGAAATTGGACAAAATCCTGTTGCAGAACTGTGTAGTGTATGCAGGAAATCCAAATAAATCTACGTAAATATATAAGACGTAAATATATAAGTGTATAAATAAGATAGATAGATAGATAGATAGATAGATAGATAGATAGATAGATAGATAGATAGATAGATAGATAGATAGATAGATAGATAGATAGATAGATAGATACACTATATTGCCAAAAGTATTCGCTCACGCATCCAAATAATCAGAATCAGGTGTTCCAATCACTTCCATGGCCACAGGTGTATAAAATCAAGCACCTAGGCATGCAGACTGTTTTTACAAGCATTTGTGAAAGAATGGGTCGCTCTCAGGAGCTCAGTGAATTCCAGCGTGGAACTGTGATAGGATGCCACCTGTGCAACAAATCCAGTCGTGAAATTTCCTCGCTCCTAAATATTCCACAGTCAACTGTCAGCTGTATTATAAGAACATGGAAGTGTTTGGGAACGACAGCAACTCGTAAACTGTACGTAAACTGACGGAGCGGGGTCAGCGGATGCTGAGGCGCATAGTGTGAAGAGGTCGTCAACTTTCTGCAGAGTCAATCGCTACAGACCTCCAAACTTCATGTGGCCTTCAGATTAGCTCAAGAACAGTGCGCAGAGAGCTTCATGGAATGGGTTTCCATGGCCGAGCAGCTGCATTCAAGCCATACATCACCAAGTGCAATGCAAAGCGTCGGATGCAGTGGTGTAAAGCACGCCGCCACTGGACTCTAGAGCAGTGGAGACGCGTTCTCTGGAGTGACGAATCGCGCTTCTCCATCTGGCAATCTGATGGACGAGTCTGGGTTTGGCGGTTGCCAGGAGAACGGTACTTGTCTGACTGCATTGTGCCAAGTGTAAAGTTTGGTGGAGGGGGGATTATGGTGTGGGGTTGTTTTTCAGGAGCTGGGCTTGGCCCCTTAGTTCCAGTGAAAGGAACTCTGAATGCTTCAGCATACCAAGACATTTTGGACAATTCCATGCTCCCAACTTTGTGGGAACAGTTTGGAGCTGGCCCCTTCCTCTTCCAACATGACTGTGCACCAGTGACCAAAGCAAGGTCCATAAAGACATGGATGACAGAGTCTGGTGTGGATGAACTTGACTGGCCTGCACAGAGTCCTGACCTCAACCCGATAGAACACCTTTGGGATGAATTAGAGCGGAGACTGAGAGCCAGACCTTCTCGTCCAACATGTGTGTGACCTCACAAATGCGCTTCTGGAAGAATGGTCAAAAATTCCCATAAACACACTCCTAAACCTTGTGGACAGCCTTCCCAGAAGAGTTGAAGCTGTTATAGCTGCAAAGGGTGGACTGACGTCATATTGAACCCTATGGATTAGGAATGGGATGTCACTTAAGTTCATATGTGAGTCAAGGCAGGTGAGCGAATACTTTTGGCAATATAGTGTAGATAGATAGATAGATAGATAGATAGATAGATAGATAGATAGATAGATAGATAGATAGATAGATAGATAGATAGATAGATAGATAGATAGATAGATAGATAGATAGATAGATAGATAGATGCAAAATAAATGAACTGAATTAAGTCAGCAATTACAGAAAGAAAGAAAGAAAGAAAGAAAGAAAGAAAGAAAGAAAGAAAGAAAGAAAGAAAGAAAGAAAGAAAGAAAGAAAGAAAGAAAGAAAGAAAGAAAAGACATGGTCTAAACTAACAAGTGCCGAAAAATAAGCTGAAATTAATCTTTAGAAATAGAACAAACCATCAAATGAATAAATTAATGACTGTATGAATGAATGAATGTCTAAACAAACAAACAAACAAACAAACAAATCATACACATCTACAGCATGAAGTGTGTATGATTTCAGTTGAAGACACTGACAGGAGAGTCACGCCGCACTCTTACCCAGCAGCCCAGTCTTGGAGCGGCCGGACGGCTGCCTGAGGTGGGTGTGGATGGAGACGGAGCATGCTTGCAAAAAAAGTATGGAGGGTGGGGGGACGGTTACCAAAACCAAAAGCAATTCAAATGTAATGTTAAACCACACACAAATGTCAGGTCTTTGGAATCACATATAAAAGATGTCCTTGGTTTTTATTCTAACTACTGCTAGACAACCACCGCTGCATACAAACAAAAGCAGTCTTTCTATTTTCGAGTCATGGATGTCAGGTGGTCAATTAAAGCACAGCCTTCACTTAACGCTTAAATTAACAATCTGAAAAAGAGCCATTTGTTACTGAGACAGCTGCTCTATCAGTAGAGGTGGAATGACTCTGCTCAGCCTGGCACTCTGCCTGTCTGCGAGGCCTTTCATCGCCCCAGAGGTGATTCATTTTTCCCAGAGTGTCAGTGTTTCTCCATATCTTTCTCTTCCCCGTTCCTTCCACTCAGTGCCTCTGGGGCAAGTTATTAACTTTAAACAAGCAATCTTCAGTGGCAAGGTCGATGCGGTGGTGTGTGCTACAGACGGAGTTGTGGTGGAGCACGGATATTTCTTTAACTCATTTCTCAAGGAAATCACCCTCTGAAGGTGGGATGTGTTTAGAGTCAGTTATGGGTCACAGCAGGAGTGTATGCGCAGATCAGTTTCAGATACGTGTTAAATATGAAGATTTAGCTCCGGTGCTGCTCTGTGGAAAGATGTGTTCTTTACAAGCAGCCAAGATTTACTCTGTAAAGAAATTCTGAATTCTTCCATCTACATGTTGGTCTGCTTTTAGTTTGTTTAACAATTCTAACTCAACTCACACACTTCTTCAGGTTTTCACAGTGTGTTCGCTGCTCAAACCGAATACAGTAGCACTCTTTAAAATGGACAGCCAAATACGAATTAAGATATAAATCTCACTCGGCTATCATCTTTGGCTACTAAGCGTTCTCACTCTCACATGGTTATTCTATCATACACATCATCTGCGCAACACTTGAGCAAAGCCTAAGCTCGAACACTTTTAATGCTTGTAGTATCAGTAATTTAAGCCGTTTTAGTAATTTAACACAACAAATCCAACTGCATAAATATAAATCACAGTTTAAGTTAATAAAGAGACCATAAAGATTAGCAAGCATTTTAATTGATGAACAATTCTTACTCAACTTCTTCAGGTTCGAATGCCTGGTTTTAGTGGGAGTCTATCCATCCCCCTCTACGCTCGGCTTAAACAGATGAGTTTCCTAAACTCCGATACTGAAGCTAAAACTCTAGATCGCTAACTTTGTTGTATATCTGCAGTGCATTCTGGAACTTCAATGTCTCCATTAATTCTACACTCTATTTCTCATTAATATAACAACATTGCTGGGAAATCTTCTTTTGTTTTTGTGTTTTTCCTCCTATTAAAAAACATTGTGCTAGAAATGTCCTTCAATTAAACAGTCCAGCAAACACAGTACCTCACAAATATTTCAGTATAAAAATATGCCATGGCGGTATTTTCCTTTAAAGCCTCACATACAGAAAGACACATAAAGCGAAGAAAAATAATATAAATATAATTATATTATATTGAATTGTCGTATTTGTGAGCAGGACATCATGAAACTAATCTCCTTGAACAGTAACATCTCTCAGAAGACAAACAAAGCGAATAAATACTCCAGAAAGAGTACAATAAAGGAAAGTGGAAAGATTTTCCCTTCAACAGATTTCGAGACACTCACACTGCTACAAAATATTCCTACCAGGTCACATGATGCTCAGTTCGCTCTGATAATAATAGCGGTAATTATGATCTGTAGTACACCCATGAGAAAACGATCGACTGCTGTGACAGATTCATAAACGTATCATGGAAAAAGGGAAACAAAAAAAACCTCATAAAAGCACAGTTTGTCTGTACATAACTACTGAAAAAATTCCTTATCAGAGAGCAGATCCATGTAATCCAACACAGAGATGGATTAACAGGTCATACCATGTCATTCCGGCCGAAGAAGGTGTATACGGCGTACAGGTAATAGTCGAACAGCTGTGACACGCAGTGGATGACGTCGAATGCGATGGGTTTTAAAATGTTCATCATCTGCATGTATTTACCTGAGAAAGACAACAACAACACAACCAGAATCTATTAACGCTGACTAGAAACTGTAATATTAATTCATCAATTATTTTAAAAAAGAACCAAGAAATATCATGTTTGATAAGCGAACAAAATATACAGCTAGGTATCTAGAATAAGTTATGCTAAAAATATAAAAGTACTGTGACAGGCAGTTTGTTTTATCAGGTTTTATCAGCAAGCTCACGTTTTAAAAATTCCAGAAATGCACACTAGTCAATTATAATGAGATCTAAACTTGCTGGTGGATTAGTCATTATTGGTTGGACATCGACATTTCCATGCACCATGAGGCAGGGCAATTGAATTTAAGCACGAAATAATAAAGCATACATAAGATAGTGATATAGTTAGGATTGAATAAGAAGTGATTAATATTAAGAAAACTCGCTCGATGTTTACGCTGAGGAAGGCTTTTTGGTTTTTTTATGTGTACTCATGAGAGACTTCATTTTTCTCAAAAACGGCGTAACTGACGTAAAATCCGTTTATTATTTGCAATGTAATAGTCAAGGATTAGTGAGCAAAACTCCCATTAGCCAAGAAAACAACTGCAGATTACGGAATCTTAAAACAAAATCATTTATTCTAGTTTGTTTTTGGGTTACAAAAACATTGACGTTCGCAGAGAAAAGCCTCAAGAAAAGAAATAAACTAAAGTCAATGCCACGACTGAAACAGTAAAAAAAAAAAAAAAAAAAAACCCCACCTTTGTTATTATTTAATCCATTTTTTTCTATTAAAGAGCTAAACTCTAATGGAGTCGAAACTGCCACGTCGGCTGATGCATTAGACAAATTATCATTGCTATAAATGACCTGAAAGAGACGAGGAGGCAAATGCAAAACGGATCTAATGGCAAGGAGCAGAGTCGATGCACACACCTCTGCCATTAGCTTATTAATTGATCTGCAAATCGAGGTCGCTTGCACGGGGTCACCGTTCTGGTCTGTGTTCTTTAAGTGGATGAAATGGTAAAGGTCAACTACTTACCGACCAGACGGATCACGTTAAGAGTAGTGTTGGTCAGGATGGGGGCGTTGACTTTGTTCAGGTTGTAGTCTGATCTTTTTCTGCTGCGTAGAGTCTCTCTGGACACGCTGATCTCACACACACACAAAATATGTTTTGATTTTTAAGAAAACATCACTGCATGAAATACATTGTTAAGATGTTACATATAGTGAAGAGAGACACCTAGCTAAAACTACGGAATAGAATAGAAGAAGCCTTTATTTATCACATTTACATTACAGCACAGTGAGATTGGGGGTCAGAGCACAGGGTTGACCATGATACAGGGTCCCTGGAGCAGTAAGGGTTAAGGGCCTTGCTTAGTGGTAGCTTGGCGATGCTGGGGCTTAAACCCAAATCTAAATCTTACTAAATAATAGGTAATAGTATATAAATACACACTCTGACCAGTCATTCAGCAATAACATTAAACCCACTGACAAGTGAAGTGAATAATACTGATTATCTTATTACAATGTAATATATCAGTCAGCAGCAAGAAACAGTCAGAGAACACTCAGTTCTCAAGTAGTCCCTCAACACAGTGTCTACTTTCAGCAGGATACTATGTCCTGCCAGATGTTTAGAAACAGTTTGAGGAACATGAGAAAGAGTTAAAGCTGTTGACTTGGCCTCCAAATTCCCAAGATCCTATTCTGACTGAGCCTCTGAGGGATGTGCTGGACAAACATATCCGATCCACAGAGGCCCCATCTTAAACCTTACACAACTTAAAATATCTTCTACTAACGTCTTGCAGATTTACCTAGCCATCTTTATTAAGCAGTTTATACTGGTCAAAACTGCAGTGGATCCAGAGACTGACCTGGGAACTCTTCCTGAACTGGATGCTGATTCATCACAGGGCATCTCACATACATTCACACCTAAGCGCCAAATTAAAGTATTCAATTCACCTACTGGCAGTAAGAAGAAAATGGATAAACAGATGAAACCCACATGGACACGGAGAAGATGCAGACAGACGTGATTCAGACAGTAATGTGAGCTCAGGACAAACGTGAGAAGGCTGGAGCTGTGAGGCACAACGATAAATGGGGCGTTTTGCATTGCTTGTGATACGTGTTAACATCTCCACTGTGAGCATGCAAAATAATTCCAGCATCATGTACTAAAGCATAACATTCGGGTCGGAACACAGAGACTGCTCTAATAAGGGCAGTTTGTCTTACCTCAAAACAAACCTCTTCGTTAACCCTATTGTTCATAGTAAAAATAAAATAAATAAATTATAATAAATTATAATATAATATAATATAATATAATATAATATAATATAATATAATATAATATAATATAATATAATATAATATAATATATTAAATTAATAACATTACAGATACTTGTTACTATGGGGATATAGACAGTATCAGTATTTTTTAATAACTGGTACTGAGCTTAGATAAGAGTGAAGATTAAATCCACCCACATCAACACACCTACACCCACGTCAATACACCTACACCCACGCCAACACACCTACACCCACGCCCACGTCAATACACCTACACCCACGTCAATACACCTACACCCACGCCAACACACCTACACCCACGCCCACGTCAATACACCTACACCCACGTCAATACACCTACACCCACGTCAACACACCTACACCCACGCCAACACACCTACACCCACGCCCACGTCAATACACCTACACCCACGTCAATACACCTACACCCACGTCAACACACCTACACCCACGCCCACATCAATACACCTACACCCACGTCAACACACCTACACCCACGCCAACACACCTACACCCACGCCCACATCAATACACTTACACCCACGTCAATACACCTACACCCACGTCAATACACCTACACCCACGTCAATACACCTACACCCACGCCAACACACCTACACCCACGTCAATACACCTACACCCACGTCAATACACCTACACCCACGTCAATACACCTACACCCACGTCAATACACCTACACCAACACACCTACACCCACATCAATACACCCACGCCAACACACCTACACCCACGCCCACATCAATACACCTACACCCACGCCAACACACCTACACCCACGTCAATACACTTACACCCACGTCAATACACCTACACCCACATCAATACACCTACACCCACGCCAACACACCTACACCCACGTCAATATACCTATGCCCACGTCAATACACCTACACCCACGTCAATACACCTACACCCACGCCAACACACCTACACCCACGTCAATACACCTACACCCACGCCCACATCAATACACCTACGCCCACGCCAATACACCTACGCCCACATCAATACACCCACGCCCACGTCAATACACCTACACCCACGTCAATACACCTACACCCACGTCAACACACCTACACCCACGCCAACACACCTACACCCACGCCCACGTCAATACACCTACACCCACGTCAATACACCTACACCCACGTCAACACACCTACACCCACGCCCACATCAATACACCTACACCCACGTCAACACACCTACACCCACGCCAACACACCTACACCCACGCCCACATCAATACACCTACACCCACGTCAATACACTTACACCCACGTCAATACACCTACACCCACGTCAATACACCTACACCCACGTCAATACACCTACACCCACGCCAACACACCTACACCCACGTCAATACACCTACACCCACGTCAATACACTTACACCCACGTCAATACACCTACACCCACGTCAATACACCTACACCCACGTCAATACACCTACACCAACACACCTACACCCACATCAATACACCCACGCCAACACACCTACACCCACGCCCACATCAATACACCTACACCCACGCCAACACACCTACACCCACGTCAATACACTTACACCCACGTCAATACACCTACACCCACATCAATACACCTACACCCACGCCAACACACCTACACCCACGTCAATATACCTATGCCCACGTCAATACACCTACACCCACGTCAATACACCTACACCCACGCCAACACACCTACACCCACGTCAATACACCTACACCCACGCCCACGCCAATACACCTACGCCCACATCAATACACCTACGCCCACGTCAATATACCTACACCCACGTCAATACACCTACACCCACGTCAATACACCTACGCCCACGTCAATACACCTACACCCACGCCAACACACCTACACCCACGTCAATACACCTACACCCACGTCAATACACCTACACCCACGCCAACACACCTACACCCACGTCAATACACCTACACCCACGCCCACATCAATACACCTACGCCCACGTCAATACACCTACACCCACGCCAACACACCTACACCCACGCCCACGTCAATACACCTACACCCACGTCAATACACCTACACCCACGTCAACACACCTACACCCACGCCAACACACCTACACCCACGCCCACGTCAATACACCTACACCCACGTCAATACACCTACACCCACGTCAACACACCTACACCCACGCCCACATCAATACACCTACACCCACGTCAACACACCTACACCCACGCCAACACACCTACACCCACGCCCACATCAATACACTTACACCCACGTCAATACACCTACACCCACGTCAATACACCTACACCCACGTCAATACACCTACACCCACGCCAACACACCTACACCCACGTCAATACACCTACACCCACGTCAATACACCTACACCCACGTCAATACACCTACACCCACGTCAATACACCTACACCAACACACCTACACCCACATCAATACACCCACGCCAACACACCTACACCCACGCCCACATCAATACACCTACACCCACGCCAACACACCTACACCCACGTCAATACACTTACACCCACGTCAATACACCTACACCCACATCAATACACCTACACCCACGCCAACACACCTACACCCACGTCAATATACCTATGCCCACGTCAATACACCTACACCCACGTCAATACACCTACACCCACGCCAACACACCTACACCCACGTCAATACACCTACACCCACGCCCACATCAATACACCTACGCCCACGCCAATACACCTACGCCCACATCAATACACCTACGCCCACGTCAATATACCTACACCCACGTCAATACACCTACACCCACGTCAACACACCTACACCCACGCCAACACACCTACACCCACGCCAACACACCTACACCCACGTCAATACACCTACACCCACGTCAACACACCTACACCCACGCCCACATCAATACACCTACACCCACGTCAACACACCTACACCCACGCCAACACACCTACACCCACGCCAACACACCTACACCCACGCCCACATCAATACACCTACACCCACGTCAATACACTTACACCCACGTCAATACACCTACACCCACGTCAATACACCTACACCCACGTCAATACACCTACACCCACGTCAATATACCTACACCCACGTCAATATACCTACACCCACGTCAATATACCTACACCCACATCAATACACCTACACCCACGCCAACACACCTACACCCACGTCAATATACCTATGCCCACGTCAATACACCTACACCCACGTCAATACACCTACACCCACGCCAATATACCTACACCCACGTCAACACACCTACGCCCACGCCAACACACCTACGCCCACGCCAACACACCTACGCCCACGCCAACACACCTACGCCCACGCCAACACACCTACACCCACGCCAACACACCTACACCCACGTCAATACACCTACACCCACGCCAACACACCTACACCCACGTCAATACACCTACACCCACGTCAATACACCTACACCCACGTCAATACACCTACACCCACGCCAACACACCTACACCCACGTCAATACACCTACACCCACGCCAACACACCTACACCCACGTCAATACACCTACACCCACGCCAACACACCTACACCCACGTCAACACACCTACACCCACGTCAATACACCTACACCCACGCCCACATCTATACACCTACGCCCACGTCAATATACCTACACCCACGTCAATACACCTACACCCACGCCAATATACCTACACCCACGTCAACACACCTACACCCACGCCAACACACCTACACCCACGTCAATACACCTACACCCACGCCAACACACCTACACCCACGTCAATACACCTACACCCACGCCAACACACCTACACCCACGCCAACACACCTACACCCACGTCAATACACCTACACCCACGCCCACATCAATACACCTACGCCCACGCCAATACACCTACGCCCACGCCAATACACCTACGCCCACATCAATACACCTACGCCCACGTCAATACACCTACACCCACGTCAACACACCTACACCCACGCCAACACACCTACACCCACGCCAACACACCTACACCCACGTCAATACACCTACACCCACGCCAATACACCTACACCCACGCCAATACACCTATGACCACGCCAATACACCTATGACCACGTCAATACACCTACACCCACGCCAATACACCTATGACCACGTCAATACACCTATGACCACGTCAATACACTTACACCCACGTCAATACACCTACACCCACGTCAATACACCTACACCCACGTCAATACACCTACACCCACGTCAATACACCTACACCCACGCCAACACACCTACGCCCACGCCAATACACCTACGCCCACGCCAATACACCTACGCCCACGCCAATACACCTACGCCCACGTCAATACACCTACGCCCACGTCAATACACCTACGCCCACGTCAATACACCTACGCCCACGTCAATACACCTACGCCCACGCCTATACACCTACGCCCACGTCAATACACCTACGCCCACGCCAATACACCTACGCCCACGCCAATACACCCACACCAAAATTCCTGATTTTACAGCAGCATTTTTCAGAGTTTTTGTGCTTTTTGTTTTTGCAGAAAATCAATCACCAAAATTGCAATCAAACGATCCTTCTTTTAAACTCCTACCACGCACTTTTTTTTTCTTTATATAATAGCTGTACTCGTGTTTGATACGTATGAAGTGAAGAGGGCTTTGGCTGAATGCACATCATGATGATGCCATGTGACGCATCTTCAGAAAATATGCGGTCATTTTGAAAAATCATGTTCATTTCGGCAGTTGCAAAATCCTAAAGGGACTAGCATTCTTGTCTGTAACACATCACAACATGGATTTGATTACAAGCTACTAGAAGGAAAGTGCAGATGATTTCAGCAGAGAGAGACAGCATGTACAATACTGCACTGCTGAGTGCTGCTTGTTTAAAGATTTCCATAATAAAAGTTTACCTATTATGATTATAATTTTAGAACCCTTTTGAAAAAGCTGTTCAGTGTAGTGACATAAAATTTGGGATATATTGCCCATTTCTTCCTAGAACTGATTTACCTCTTGGCTATAACAGACATTGAAACTCTAGTTGCACTCGACTGCCACTAGCCTTGTACTGTCTATCTGCTGCTGGTCACTTTCATCTTATTTCCTATCTTTCACTTTAGTATTTATTTGGTGATTCATCTTAGTGCCACTTAAAATTTTTTCTTAGAATTTCTTTTATACTTTGTTTCTGCATGAATTAAAGTGCAGTACTAGTGAAAAAAGAAGACGGTCAATCTTGAAGGTTTGAAGATCTGCCACGTTCTGTATGCACATTGTGAAGAGTTGAGAAAGCTCCACTCAAGGTTAAATGTAACTGCTGAGCCTCTAGACTACACAATGACCAAAATTGTTCAGCATCTCAATCATCATCAAACCTCTGGATGACTGAATAAACCAGATATCTACAGAAATCTACAGAAGGATGCTAAATGTTCTTAATTTGCTGGTTGTAGCTGTATAGAGGTGTTAATTCAATTAAATTTAATTTGTATAGCCCTTTTAACAATGAATATTGTCCCAAAGCCACCTTACAGAAATGTAAAAATCGAAAATAAAAATGACAAAATTTAAAAGTAAATTTATTCCTAATGAGCAAGCCAGAGGCAACAATGGCAAAGGAAAAACCTCGAGAGGAACCAGACTCAAAAGGCAACACATCCGCATTGGAGTTTGATCAAGGCTTATAAATGCTGTTGTGTTTGTGTCCTTGCTGAAACTTAAAGTCACACAACACTGACTTCACACATTGATTTCTGAAAAGAAGGAAATGTTTGATGCTGAATTTTTCCTGACGTGTTTAAATGTGTGTGAAGTTTTGCTGAGCTTGCTGCTTCTAGGTTCTGTTAAACACATAGAAGAAAATGAAAGCAATATATACAAACAAAAAACAGCCTTATGGAGTTCTTTGTCAGGAGTTCACAAACCTTGTATTAATATACATAAATCCTCTGCCTCTTTGTGCAGTTTTCTTTCTGCAGTAGAAACAGAATTTAAAACCTGCACTGTTTTGTCCACATTTTAAGCTTATAGGTAAATTGTTTTGTCGCTAAGATACCCAAGCAACCTGATGCTACTTGGTTTTAATCTGACTGAAGAATCTAACAATAATGTTACTGAGGAACTGGATGGAAAATAGCTAAAATGTTACCCACTTATTATTATTGATTAGCATTAAATACAGGGATTGCTATAACACCATCACTGGGTTTAACTCTTGAAGATTGTTATAGCTTGTTGTCCTGTCATTGGCTAAATGATGCTAAGCAATAGGTTAATCTGCAAAACCAAGACAAATACAAACTCTGACCTCATACTATAGAAAAACTGAAGTCATACGAGGCACTTGATTTATGTTTTCTGATTACAGCATCGACAATGTTGTGGCTTTGAAAGCCAAAATGCTGCAAAGCCAGATGTCATAAATAATTTTTGTTTAGCTGAACAAAGCTAGCTAGCTAGTTAGCTAAATGTAGGCAACTCCACAGTAAGAATATGACCTAGATATCTAGCATTAGCTAGCAGGTTTCTTGATGTAGATTTTTAGCTGAGCTGTGTTAAAGCAATAGAAATCAGACATGCTAGCTAAACAGCAAGCTAGCAATTCTACGAAGTTAGCTTGCTAAAATAGTGGAGATGAAATAAGCACTGCAAAGATTTTCTCAGAACAAAAGTATCCTTCCTAACTTCCTGTACCCACAACCGTGGCCTGTAAGCTCGCACCAATCCTGGACTGCTTACTAAAATACACTAGTAACAAAACATTATTTCTGTAACAAGAGGTAATACTCTATAAGAGTATCTATCATGTTTTTGTTACACAGTACATAAGTCTTCAAAATATAAAGAATTCATCAGTCTGTTGCAGAGGTTTTAGTAATTAACATGTTACTCTATTCTGCATTGTCAATGACTTAAACACGTTTTATACAGGAAACAAATGAGCTGCAAGTCTACTAAGCATTACATTTATAATCCCTCTGCAGCTGCCTGTCTCATATAATAACCCCTAAGTGTGCCAAGTCAAGTGTGATTGTGCTGGAGAAAGTCAGAGCAGTGGAGGAAACGCAGACTAAAAATTCATCAGCGTTCGCAACTTAATGACTCCTTTAATTATACACGGTGATTGGAGATATAGATCACCCTCATCTTAGAAGAGTGCTCTAAAAGAATCGCATGGACAACAAGTGGAAAATAGCACTACACTTAGCCAAGGGTTTTACTGAAGGACCTGCTGTGCCATGTGAAAATATTTGTATATATCAACAATTCTTCAAAATAAAGGGCTTAATACTTATCTAAATAAGAAATTGCAAAACTTTGTAAAAATATTATTGCTTAGAAATTATGGTTTATTGCATATATTCCATCCATCCATCCATGCCTACACCGACACCTAGCCACCCAACCGCCCACCTATCCACCCATCCACCCATCCATCCACACCCACAAACAGCCACCTATCCAAAAAAGCCGCCCGCTCGTGTACACATCCACACATGCCCACCCAACCAAACACCCAAACCATCTATCCATTCATCCATCAACCCACCCAAACAACTGATCCACACACACATAAAAATCCATCCATCCATCCATGCCCACACCCATCCACCCAACCAAAAAAGATGCCCACGCGCCCACACATCTATCTATGCCCACCCAACCAAACACCCAATCTATCCTACTATCCATTAATCAACCCACCAACCCACCTATTGATCCATCCATCCATCTGTCTATCCATCCATCCATCCATCCATCCATCCATCCATCCGACACTGACCCAACCACCTATCCATCCATTCACCCATCCATCCACCCATCCATCCAATCCACGTCCACACCCTACCACCCAAACAAACAGCAAACCAGTCCATCAATCCATCCATCCATCCATCCATTCAACAACCCAACACTGGCCCAGACATCCGTCCATCCATTCAAATCTGGAAACTAAAACTGAACATAAAGAGGAAAAACCAATACCAGAATTTGCAAAACTGTTGCATTTTTTAAAAGTGCAAACTAGTGATTGCATAAGTATTGAACCTGGTTGCTAAGAAACCCCTTAGCTCTAATGCACATAATTAGAACATAGTCAACCAGTGTGAAATTAAAGTGCCACATTATCTCAATATAAAAACACCTGTTGCTGGAAGGCACCAGAGTCTTGTTTGAGATCATACTCTTTGGCTTCATGATGCTTTTAGTCCAGCCATTAAAGCAAACCCATAATAATTTTCTGTAAAATTTATATTTGTTTTTTTTTCTTGAAATATCCATTTTTTGAAGCTTTATGAAGAAAAATCATGTTATCATACTATTTATTCTTATTTATTTATGCACGTTTGTCCATTTCTGATCTTTTTTATCCTGCGTTTTTTGTCCTAACTTGCTAATTAAACTGAGTGACAGCTTCATAGTGCTTATCTAGTGCAGTCTATTCACAATAAAACACTATTTATGATTCAAACACACAAAATGTGTAATTGTGTTTTTGTTGTCTATTAGCATCCTCTGGTAAGATGCACTCAATAGCAACTCTATTTTCATTAGAACTAAAGTACTGACACCTCACTGTTGTTTCTTTGTTTTAAACTGTTCACTCAGTGCAAGCATACACATGACACCACACACACACCCACACACACCCACACTCACACATTTTACTGTACTTCTGACTTCACACATCTAACACTTTTCATCATTAACAATTCAGTGTAGTTATATACAGGGGTGGACTTATCCAATAAGTGAGGTAAGCAGCCGCTTAGGGCCCCGGGGAATTAGGGGGCCCTGACAAATGCCAAGAAGCCTATATAAATCATATAGTACTTTTCTATCATATATTGTATGGTCTGTCTATAACCATTAAGATTTTAACGTTATTAAAATCCCATACATGGAATCACTTAGGGCCACTAAGACTTAGGAATCACTAAGTCTGCCCCTGGTTATATATTTACCTCATATGCACTAAATGTACATGTAAATGTAATATTAATCATGATATTTACCTTTTCTGATGAAATTTTTAAATAAGCAGCACTCAGCAGTGCAATGTACTAAATGTGCTTAAAGGTTAAAGCAACCAGTTTAGTTACTTTAATAAAGTTAAACCACTTAATTCAATTCAATTCAATTTTATTTCTAAAGCACATTTAAATTCAACCTTGGTTTGCCAAAGTGCTGTACAAGGATAAAGGAAAGCAGAAAAACACATACACATTACAAACAATTAAAAGCACAAGAAAAGAGATGCGTTTTTAACTTAGTTCCTTAAATCAAGTTAAACCAAGTAATCATTTTCATAGTCTATTGCCATTTATAGCATATCATTTTCCAACTGTTTAATAAAGATAACATCCCAAATTGGCTCTAAAATGAAGCTGAATAGGTTTAAAAAGACTCCTTC
The DNA here is from genome assembly GCF_019097595.1 of Hemibagrus wyckioides. Taxonomy (NCBI): domain Eukaryota; kingdom Metazoa; phylum Chordata; class Actinopteri; order Siluriformes; family Bagridae; genus Hemibagrus; species Hemibagrus wyckioides. The sequence goes on along the minus strand of NC_080733.1, from coordinate 10,956,100 downwards.
ATCACGGGATAATTAATCCTCTTTTTTTATCCTTGATAAGAGGCTAATGATAGCATGTTTGCTCACAGGCTCTCACATCACGCAGTGTGAGATTCAATTCCTGCACAGCTTTAAGAGGCCAGACTGCAGAGTACATAAATTAGATTATTTAGTTGCTTTCCAGGCTTACAGAATTAAATAAGGAAATGAGAAGGCATTAGCATGATCACTAATTGTGGGGTCTAAAAAGTCCATGATAATCATTTAATTATTCACAAAACAGACATTTAGCTCTAACAGATTATTTAATATTCTTCAGACCATTTTCTCTGGAAGTTAAAGGCCTCAGGATACTTAACAACGCATGTGTGGGGTGACACAACCGTGTTTCTGCAACGGCCGTCACTTAGCACTGCAGGTGGCGTTATTATAATTTCATTTACACTTCAGGAAGAAGATTGGCCAGTACAGTATGCTGACAGCATCTGTGTGCAGTGAAATTTAGGCAGGGGACACAGATCAGGTAGTGACAGTCCTGACCAATCGGTGTCATGCATGCATTTCACAGTGCGATTCAATCCACCTTTATGACATAGAATCCAGCTTTATAAAATAGAAATGGAACACAAATCCTGCAATAGGCAAAATGCATGAACATGCCATCAAACTTTTATCATCAAAAGCATGTTAAAATGTACATAAGCTCAGAAGGTCAGGGGTTCAAGCCCCAGAACAGTCAAAATGCCACTGCTGTGCCTTTGAGCAAAGCCCTTAACCCTCTCTGACCTCTACCTGAAACCTGTAAACGCCTCGTTTGTAATGACCAATCACAGGCTTGGTGGAGTAGTGTGTTCAGTTGTGAAGGTTGCTGTAATGCCATGTGCTCATCATAGTGAGCAAAGCCTCAACATGATGTCCGACAGGGCTGCAATTACATTACACCATATTGTACACAAATAGCAACTGAATGTTGTCTCCATATAAAGTATGCTGAGAATTCTAGTCCCCTTTCATAAAGTTAATTTTAATTGATGACCCAGTCCCATTAGCTCAAACCCAACAGATGTGCCACTCCACAATGTATGTCTGTAGAGATGGGGCCGAATTTGGCTTGGTGGTGCCACTGATATACTGACCTCTTGTTGGGTATGTCTCCAGTCTGCTCATCTACAAAGTCCTGCTTCAGTTCATCTGCCACATCACTGTCACTATCGTAGTCCTGATACACACTCTTCTCCAGCTCTTCAGACTCATACTGAAGTGGAAGAGAGGGGAAGAAAGAAGACCGAGCAGAATGAGATCAGAAAGAGCGACAGGAAGTGAAGACTGTAGAGAGTGTTAGGTTAAAGTCTAGAATACACATAATCAGACAAAACATTAACACAAAATGACTCTCAATGGTTTCCTTCAAAGGTTGGAGCCTTCCTTAAAAAGATCTACAACGTTATGAAATGTCACAATCACATATTCCCCAGAGAACAGTGCGAAAAACAAAAAAGTGAGCAAGTCGAAAGTGTATCGTGATGAGAGAGGTCAGAGGAAAAACTGGTTCCATCTGATTGGAAAGCTCAAATAACCACTCTTTACAACCATGGTGAACAGAACAGTGCCTCAACATGCCAATCCATTAACTTCAACAACAAAAGATAACATTGGGTTCATTTTCTGTTCAGCCAAAATCTGGAATCAGGTGCTACAGTGGCTATTAGTTTTAGCTCTCATTAATAAGACTTGGGGTAGTGATACAAGGACATTTTTTTCAGAACCTTTGACTAAGAAATTAAACAAGTGATGCTCACATCTAATATTTTTGAGAAATACATGGAATGTCACGGTCCTGTTGTTAAAATATTCTTACTTTTATCTGTTTGTAGGTTCCTTACAGATATTTATATATATGCGGTTATTCAAAGCCTCTGACAGACACCTAGATTTAATGTAAGAACATTAAAATGACTGAATAAGTCACTTGTGGCTTTATGGCCTATTTAAATCAAATGTGATGCAACGATGTGTCACAAAAATGGAAAAGAAAACAAAAAGACAGTTATTCTGGGTGACTCTTGAAAAAAGGCAGTAACACCTACTCAGAGAGCAGCACATAACAGGCTTCTCTGTCAGAATGACTGGAGGTGAAACTGCATGACTACAGAAAGTGAAGCTTTATACCAGAACAAACGTCAAACTTCTAAACTTATTATTTATTATTGCGCTTCCCACTCCAGCACTGATTTATTCCACTTCAGCACAAATGTTCAGTGACTAGGTGTGTACATGATATTTTCCAGTCACGCTATCTCCCTGACCTTTTAAGCTTTATCACATCAATATTATCACAATATTATTTTCAAAAACTGCTACCTTGCCAGACATCTCTCCCTTTGCGTGAAGGGTGGATGTGATTCTGCTTTAAATGTGTTTCAAATAGGACGCATTATGCTGCCTTCCGTTTGGGATGTATTATTATCTCAGAAGCACAAATGCTGCCCAAAACATGATCTATCTAGACAGAATGCATCCAAGGGAGAGTCTAAATTTTAGAATGTTCACAGTAGCAACACCATCTCACTATCTCTGTTGAATAACAGAAATATTACTACAGAAAATATTATTATAAAAGAAAATATCATTACTGATTTTAGCACCAAGGTCTATGACAGATACTCTTTTTAACATCATTCTGACAGGTTCATAACAAAGGAGTCAGCTACTGTGTAAATAAGTATAAAAATTAAAATAAATTAATCAAAAAATTCTTCTATTGTTAGAAGATATTAAATTTCTTCACACACACACAAAAAAAACATTTTTATTTATGAAGAACACTGAATTAAAAAGGGGGACATCTACAGATTTTTAACAATGTAAATGTAAAAATCAAATTATGTACATCCAGTCAGTCTGTAATAATAATAATAAAATATATTAAACTATAACTAAATATATTAAAGATATTAAAAAGGTTGACTGTGAAAGAGGACGTCATGGGGGCAGTAAAAAAAAATCTCTGCTTATGCTGATCTCATTGTTAATATATTTTATGAAAAGAATAAGGTTTCAGTCATACATATTAAATTACATATATAATATATATTATAGTTATATTTGAATATTTGATTTCTAGTCTGTGTGTAGTGTGGAAATTCTAAACTATTAAGTCAATGTTTATTTTTGGTTATAAGAATATAATATAATATAATATAATATAATATAATATAATATAATATAATATAATATAATATAATATAATATAATATAATATAATATAATATAATATAATATAATATAATATAAAAAATTGATGCATTTCTTATTTCTACAGAATTGAATATTTATGTTTGGGCAAAAAATGTTTTTGGTGTAAACAGGCTTATATTTAAGAGTTTTATTTGCAACTTAAAAAATTGAAGATGTGCTAGTTAGATTATCATGCTAACAAATTTCTCATTCAATTTATTTTCAATTCAATTCAATTCTATTTGTTCAACAATGGACACTGTCTCAAAGCAGCTTTACTGAACATAAGAAATATTAGACAAAAAGTTCAAGATTAATATTGGACTTATATTTAAATGTATTCCTGTGCTGTATTTTTTTGGGCACCTTGTGTTAGACACTCCAGATTCTGAGCAGTGCATGAAGCTGTGAAAAATGTTAACACATGCTGCTGGATCAACAACAGGCTCTTATATAACATGAATCTAAACTCGTGAACTCCAGGCGTTCACAGACTACAGTAATCAAAACTGTCTGTTTTTTTTTTTTTTGTCATTTTATTTTACTCCATGCTGTCTCAAGGTAAAAACACTTTTCCATAGCCTACGCTAGCAGCAGAATAAAACTTCTTGTGTTATCCGGCTATCTGTTTTGAAATGTCAAGTGCATTTGAGTGATGATAACTCCACGCAGACACTACACCTCCATAAAGCTGATAAAACATGACAGGTAGAGAGACTACAAACCACTTAACACCATTAATTATGTCTATTTTTTTTCAACAGCTCACTCTGGTTCGGATGACGTTATTGAAGGATAAATGGGCCATGATAGAGAGTGGCATCACAAACATTAGAAAAAAGTACAAACTGAATCAAAGCAACTTAACGAAGGGAAGATAATTTAATTTAATTTTTTTTTAAATCACATTAAATCCCATTTATAAAACTGAAAAAAGGTCAGATTTATTTATTTATTTTGATTAATTCACTGTTTAATTTTTAAGGCAGACTTTAGCACTAAACAGCAGGCTTACAAATCATTTTTAAAGATAAAGATCAAATATTAAATATAATATATGTATATATATATATATATATATATATATATATATAAAATATATATATATATATATATATATATATATATATATATATATATATATATATATATATATATATATATATAAAATATATATATAAAATATGGTCATTTAGCAACAAGTTTCTGAGCATCATCAAATGATTGGTGCTTTGAAAGAAATGACCAAACAATATATTTCAGTACTAAATAGTAATAATAAGCTGTGTAGAATGCAATTCATGTGTAATAAACATAACAAACAAGTAATAACCAAATAATAAGCGTACCCCATTGGAAGCCAGGACATCTTCACTCTCCTCTTCCTTATTGTCGATCTGCATCTCAAAAGGGTTTCCACCCTGAACATACTGCGCAAAGAGAGACAGCTCCTCAGGGTCACTAGAGGCTGGCTGCCTGCTCGGAGACACTGACGGCGAACGACACTGACCCATGAACTTAAACTCCTGCAACACAATGGCGTTTACATGTTTACTACAGATTTAAGCACCATTATTAGCATTCGCTGTTCAATAAAAAGGGACATGCTGCAGTTGACCCTATGCTCTGACCCAGGCTTCATGACTATTAATACAGACCTTCGTGACTATTGATACATATCCAGTAAATGATTCATATCCAATGCCTTATCTGTTGTTTGTAATCATTTATAATTGCACAAATGCAAATGAAAACAATGATTATTTGTGATTATTAGTGACATATGATTATTATATCTTATGTCACTAAATTTCGTTGTAGTGTATACAATGAAAATAAACTCTCTCGCCTTATATTCTACCTTTGGAGTGTTTAGTATGTGACAGTATGTCATATATGAAGCCATGAACAGAATAGCAGCAGAGCGAAGCATTGCATTTTTAAATAATGGTACATTAATGTGGTCATTCAGATTCACTTAACCGAATATCCATTTCATTAATTTTTATGGTTATCTGAATAATAAAACTGCAGTATAAAAAGACTAAGACTGATGAAAAGTTTTGCAATAATTAAAAAGAATGAAATTAATGCTGTATATTATGCTATATAAAATATGCTATATTTTATTTATTTATTTACATGATTTTTATTCCAAACAATAGCTTATATTATTTTGGGTTATGGAAAATAAATTCCCTACAAACGACCCTAAACAACAAATTATCTTCATCTCTTTACTCCTCAGGGTACTGGTATGTAGAGTGGTCAAGCTAATACGTCTCATCCTTGACTAATCATTCCGATCAACATGCTCATGTTACACCCAGTGCCCCAATTCCGTGACTGTCTTTTGAATATGCTAACCATAGAAATGCTTGGAGATTTATTCATAAGGTCCTCAGGGAAGAATCTGCTTTCACTGCAGGGTGTCTAGGCATGTACAGCAAAGTGAAAAACAAATCATTCTCTCAGAGATTGACATCACTGCAACCTCAGAAGTCTCAACAGGCTCATGTTCAAATAAACCTGACACACACATCTTCAACAGCTGAGAGAAGATCATCCATGCCGGGATACAGTCCCACACCCAAAATGCAGTTTTGCAAAAAAAAAAAAAAAGATACCGAGCCAGTTTGCTGGAGGGAATGATAACTTCAAATATTAAGATTATGTTTGTCAACAGGAAGGTTGATAGAGCTGTCAATTTACTGCAAAACCCCCAGAAGGCTGTCAGAAAGTTTCATTAACATCCATACTAAATGGTAATTTTCACATAAAAAACAGCACCTTAATGTGACCTTTGAGGCCATTTCTAATCAGATCGTCTGCCATGTAGTGCTGTACCGACACTTACGTGAAGCTGAGTGATACTGAAGTTGGACTTCACAGGACACAACTCCCACGTTTCATTCTCCAGGAACATGCGCAACTCCTCCAGGCGTGTTCTAACAGAGACAGAAAGAATTAAGAGACAGATGAATTTCAACAAATTTACCTCAAGAAACATGTGTTTATGCATAAAATGATGGATGCAGAGCCAAAACGGCTAAGTGCTGAGATAATGTGAGCATCTTGTCTGAAAAAGAAAAGCACCTTGATTCTGTCAATTATGTTATAGACAACCAGCATTGTGTTTCTCCCAAACATTTATCATTTATAAACTGGTCAAGTGCTTGGATCAAAGACTATAGGAAGTTAATCAATTGGTGAAAATGTTGGTCAGAAAATAAAGGTTAATCAAAATGGAGACTGAACACTGCAAGGCAAGACAGACTGCAAAGGGCAGAGCTCAGAATGATGGCATCGATCTCCCTGACATCCATGTCAATAACGAGGAAATCCACTCAACTTTAGGTCTGGATACCCAAAAACCAGCAAACAATGCTGACACAAAACTACAAAAAGAAAGACAAGGGAGGGGAAAAAACGTGACTGTTTCCACATGCACATTGTACTCTGAATAGGAAAAATGTGAAGCATTTTAAAACCCTCTGAAGCAATCGTAGGCTGTATTACCAGAGGATTTTAATTATAAGTGTGAATGCTGTCACCATTTTTACACACTGTAGCAGCAGCACACTGTAAATCAGCGTGTGTTGTGAATGACAGGAGAAAATCTGCCTCTGTGATTAAAAGTCTCTTTTACTTTTACTAACTGACAAAGCCATAATCACCAGCTTTTCATTTTCTTTTCTAGCAATGGCACTCACATTTCCAGTTGTTATAATACATGAGAAATACAGCTGTATTAAAAAAAAATCTTTTGTAATGCATTAGAATTTTAACATTTTATGCATTTCGTTATGTACGTTCTTACATTTCTCTTCTCATTCTTTTTGTGAATTGCAGTTTGAAAATATTACAGGTCACTCCATTGAAGGAAAACATGACTATTGTGTTATCTATGAGTGTTTTTTAATTATCATTATTATTATTATTATTATCAACGGCCATGATGCTTCTGCTGCTGGCTCTCTGGAAAGATACAGGCACCCAGCTGTTTATGCAGCTGTGCAGGAACATGTCTCTAAAAAGCTGAAGAGAACATGAACGAGTTTTATTTTTGCAGAAATGTCTCAGAAAATCCAGCTGTGTATTATATGTACTCATTTACACAGATTAGAGGTGATTTGGCAGGTTTGGATAGACCTGAAGACACCTGTGTAGAAAATGATGCCAATTATTGAACAGGTTGCCAAGTAGTGAGTGAATCAGTAAATGGAAACAAACCCGAATGAATGAATTGATGAATTTGTATAAATGGCTTTCTGGATTCTCTTCCGTTACACTCTACTTCCCTCATGGAAACACGAAGCCATCATGTGACGATGAGCGCTTATGAGGATCAGCTAAACGCTGGATTTTTCAGATGATGTAAAGTTCACGGTATAGACTTTAATTTTTCTTAAATGAATAATCTGTGGTTGCATGCTACTCTGTTTTTGTAGGAACATCGACTTTACATTTTCACACCACTAAACATGCCGCTGAACAAAACGAACTGTGATTCATTGCTTTACATGTCAGTCAGATGCCCTCTTGGGCGGTCCTTGGTCAATAAAAGCTGTTTTAGAGTCCAGACCTTCTGCCATGGCTAAGTGAGACTAGGTTATAAATAAAGCATGTTACTGCATCTGTGTGCTCCTTGGAAACCATATTGCTAAACATTGCTGAAGAACTATAATGATTAGCAGTACAGAATGATTATTTGTTAGCAAAAAAAAATTATAGCATTAATGGTTGTTGTGTGCTTATTTTATGAATCCGTGCCAGCTATATGTACATATTTATTAAAGCAATAAGCCCCAAGAAGCCATGGTTTAGAGTGATTTGGCGAGAACAGCTAAATCTCACAGCTTATATACATATATATAAATAACAGCTTTGCTCACATCCTGCTTAACAACGCCTCTGTTCTAAAATCACTGTAAACAATGGCTTCGTACGGCTTATTGCTTTATTAACCTCACAGGTTTGGTGCAAAATATATTAACCAGCGCAATCTCCCAATTAATAAAAAGAGTCATAGAGAAAGCTGGAAGAATTTTTGTCATTTCTGCCATAAGGCACAATCTAAATTGTAGCAATGTATCTCTATTGATTCTTCCGACAGTTTATCGTTTTATAAAATGCCACCCAAGCACTTGAAAGCACTGCAGGAATTGTAAAATAATAATAAAGATATAAAACTCTCCCTGTCTGCTAGTAAAAAGTATCTAAACAGTGTTGCTAGTGCCAGCAGGGATGAAATCTTCAATGCTCATGCCCGTTCATCTGAAGGTAATATAGTGAAAGCTGTATATTTGCATAACTGCATTGGTTTCAAAAGTACTTAAAAACTGTACTGCTCAATGGACACACAACGTACACTGGCACCAAGCCCGTCAGAATTAGACAAACCTTATAAATCAGCCTTAAATAATCAGCCGCTGATGAGCTGTGGAAAGAGTATGAGGAAATGTTACAAGCTACATTTTTATCTCGTGGATGGGTTTATGTGTAATGAAGTGGAGGAAACTGCACAATTGGGAGACTGCTCATGTTTACAGGATTGAGAATGACTTGCTCTGTATGTTAATTAGGTCAGTGCGCAGTCAGAATTAGTTACAAGTGAACATTAGGCCTTGCACCAGAGCACAGAGACTTCGACATAGCTATAATGATGTAAATAATTGTAAAACACTATTGAGACGGCAATACAGGACACGTCAGGACAAATGTACTAGGGCAGACAGCAATGTGGGTTTAAGAAGCGTTTTAAAGCAAGACATGAAAGAATATTTGCTGAGAAACATAACTTTTACAAAGATTGAAGTAGTGTTAAAGTAAACTTTGCTGGATTATTGTGTGTGTTCCTGATGTTCAATGATTTGAGCGGTTGGCTGCACATAAATTAAAAACAGAATGGACCTAAGCTCCACACCTGTAGGACACCTTACATTTACAGCATTTGGCAGGCACCCTTATTCAGGGAGACTTACAACTGATATTAAACTGAGCAATTGAGGGTTAAGGGCCTTGTTCAGGGGCCCAGCTGTGGCAGCTTAGTGGACCTGGGATTCAAACTCACAACTTTCCAATCAGTAGTCCAACACCTTAACCACTAAGCTACCACATCCCTTTGCACAGCAAGGTCAATTTCTGAAAGATACCTTTGCGTAAAATTGGCAGTGACAGATTTACTTTAGTCTAAAGTGATAAAATTTCTGCTACTGTCAAAAGCAGCAAGATTAAGATTCAGAGGCTTGCTGGTTATCACGTTTGCCCCACACCTCCTAAATTGGAGGTTTGATTGCCACCTCCACCATGTGTGTGAAGTTTGTATGTTCTCCCAGTGCCTTGGAGGTTACTTCAAGGTACTCCGGTTTCCTTCCCCAGTCCAAAGAGACGTGTAGTAGGATCTCTAAATTGTCCTTAGTGTGTGCATGTGTGTGACTGTGCCCTGTGATAGACTGGCGTATCCTGTTTTGTGCCCAGAGTCTCCTGGGATAGGCTCCAGTTTCTCTGTAACCAAGGAGGATAAGCAGTGCAGGGAACGAATGAATAGAGGGAGAAAAAATAAATGAATAAATAAAAGGGTCCTGTCACCACTCTGAAACAGGTTCCTAATCTTCACTGACAATGTCACTAATGATACTAATGAATTCTGCTGAAATCTACAGAAATATTCTGTCTGCCAATTTACAAAGTAACACATCCAAACTTAGTGAGAGGGATCCAGCACAACAAAGGGAAGAAGTGGATGGCCTAGTCAAACACCAGACTGTAATCCAATTAAGCAACATTTCACCAGCTGAAGAGGAGACAGTGAATGTCATGATTTGACCAAGCAGTTGAACTGCTGTGAATGTAATGAAGTGGACTAATACATACGTTAATTTTGCAATCATAAACAGTTGAAATGTCGGCAACGCTCTGCACTCACAATGAAAAGTTCAGATGCATTTTTTAAAGCATTTTTTCACTTAAAAGACTTAAAAGTGGTTGAGATACAGTGGTTGCCTGTAAAGCTCAGAACTATATATAGAAGAAAGAGCAAAAATGTTAGTGTGACAGCCATCACACATTTATACCTTACACACATGACACGATTAGAATGAAATCTAACACCAAGCTACATAACCTAACATGTCTGATATATCTATGCAAAAAAATATAATTAAGCTGTTTTATTGTAGCTGCTCAAGTTGTTGTTGTTTTTCTCAATTCCCTGGCATACAGAATTGCATTTTGAATTCATTGTACTGATGATGACATAACTACACAGACACGAGAAACCTCCAAAAACAAACAACAAGTATCAAAAAAGCATGACAAATTTAAAAGATCCAAACCAGTCTGGTGATGGTAGAGAGTCATAAACCTGATGCAGTTACAGCAAGCAAGAAGGATGCAACCAAAGTATTCTTCACTTTAAGACTGCCTGTTCCAATACTTTTGCTTACCCCAAGCACACGAAAGGTGCAGTTTATGGACCATACACATAAGTCAAGATAACTTCTGTGCACTTGCTGGCACCAGATATTCAGTAGACCTAAATGCCTGACTGAGGAGAGCGGAGATAAGAGCAGAGGACAGCTAGCTCACCTGTGATAGTTCTTAAAGTAGTTCACGCTCTGTCTCTTAATCGACTCCTGTAGCACCTCAGACTTGCTGCCACAGAACTCCTCTCCCACCTGCATTAGCCTAGAGACAAAGAGAATTTAAAAAATGTTAAAAGAGAGGACATTAGAAAGCACACAGATATGAAGGGAAACAGCTGACAGCAGGCTATACTGCTACAAGTCCTTAATAACCCCATAGATTTGTCTGATTGCACGTGTGACCCATGTGTTTCCTCTTGCTAGTAACCCATGAACACGGGTTACGCAGGTCAGCAAAACAGAGACATGGCTCCACACACTCAGCGGCCTTTTAATTAGATGCCTTGTAAAGAGGCTGTCTGGATGTCCTCCCTCGCTGTGGAACAAGCGGCTTCATTGATGCCCTATGCACCCTCCCCTCCTTACTGGGTTAAATACACTGGCCCCAAGCAACCAAGCAGGCCTCGTGCCAGTGCAATTAGCACTAATGAGGACGCAGCTTCATACCTGCTAATAACGTCCAGCACCACAATGAAGTCATCATACTTGAAGTTGGACATGTCTGTCCCCAATAAATAGGCTTTCACTTTCAGCTGGACGTCCTGACAGAGGAAAAATAGGTAGGTATGATCAGAGGGTTGATGGACAAAACAGAAAAAGTACCAAATAGGAACATGAGTGTGTCACTGACCTGCCAAATCCGACTCAGGCCATGTTCAAGTTTTTTCTTCACATAGCTGTGGCCCACTGTAGATTCCTCTGAGCCTTCCTCACTGGTACCATCTGCAGGAACAGCACCAAAATATTTTACTGACAGACCAAGCAAATTACTGATATACATTGTCTTACCAAGAGAAAAATAACAATACAATGGATGGATGGATGGATGGATGGATGGATGGATGGATGGAAGGGTGGGAAGAAGGAAGGGGGTGAGGGAGGAAGCAAAGGAAGGAAAGAGAAGGAAGCAAGAGAAGGACAATAGGAAGAAATTGAGGGAAGGAAGGAATGAAGGATGGGAGGAAGGAAGAGAGCGAGAGATGGATCAAAGGAAGGAAGGAATGAAAAGAAGATAGCAAGCATAAATAAATAGACATTCTAAAAGCATTCCAAAATCCATCAGCTTTAACCTCTACAACTCTCACAAACTCAAACTACTATTTACATTGAAGCAAATGAAATGCATTAACTTGCATTAGCTCTCAAACATGAGAAATAGCATCTCACACACACACATGACTGTAATAATCTGTAATAACCCTGACAGTAAAAATCACAGCTCGGGCTATTAGCTAATAGCATGGAGCCCAACAAAGCCATTCCCCTGACTCGCACCAGGCTGATTACAAGCACAGGATCCCACATGCCACTCAGCTTCAGGAAAGGTGCCATTCTAGTGTTTCATGCTCCCAGACAGGAGACAGGTGCAGAACCATTTTAGAAATTTTGCATCTGCGCTCTAAATCAATGTGTGTCACACAGAGATGAGACGCTTTATCAGAACAATCAGATCTTTATTGTTTGCCAATAAGAGGAACAGCTTTAAGTAATATAGCTGATGGTGATTCAGCACACTGCTGAGACGACCTTTCTTTCCTTAGGCACCCAAGAACAACCATTATGAAAGGAAATGGCGCCAAATAGGAATGAAATAATGTCTTATGACAATATTACGACCAAGCTGTAAAAGCATTTTTTCCACTTGCTGACTAGTGATACAAAATCTTCCAGCACAGACTATAACGATATAACACACCCACTTCAAGACAACTGCGGCAGTAATAACAATAATCCAGCGGTGGACAGCTTACTACGATGTCTTAAGAAATAATATTGAAAATAGGGAAAATTTATTAATTATTATTTTTCCACTGAAAGTCATGAGTCCTGCGTCTACATTTATAATAAGCTAGTTGAATAAGTAGGAAATGATTCAATATAATAAAATGACCCAAATTAACACATTTTCATGGCAGCCTGGTAAAAAGTAAAAAAGTTATATTATTGGCAGAAATTAAAAAAATGATCAAAACCAGATTTATCATCCTTTTTCCAGACCAGCTGAACTTATTTTTATGAGCCGTCTCACATCTGTCGCCAAAATAAGACCATTCCTGCACAATTCAGAAGCCAGTGCAGTACACACACATGAGCTTTGACTATCATAAAATTCCCAAGGTGCTCCAGTGCTGACGCCAGGTGGACAGAGCTCCAGGCCTTCCATGACCTTTTACTTGGACAGAGCAGGCATGTTTTACAAACTCCCCATCACTCATGGGCAATTTCATCAGTGAGTCACAGAGGCAGAAAACGTCCAAAACACACAGAGGGAAAGAAATTCCCTCCTTCATACACATGCAAAGCACAGTTCAAGGATTTACACTTCAGTTCAGTGTGCTCTGAATTTTAAAAAAGATGCACAAAATCATATGATTAGTTCACACAGGAACTGGATGACAAAGAATAACTAATAAAATAAAAAAAGTGAGATTATGAGAAAGGAAGTAGGAGAAGAAGGAACGCTTTTATAAATAAACTAAGTGATGTTTTCTAATATTGGCTAAGTTGGACTGCAAACAGTGTAGAAGCAAAAGAGGTCAAGATTGGAGTAAAAATATGCATTAAAAAGCAGCATAAGCGCTTATCTCAGAGTCATTTCCTGGGAGTAGTTACAGCTGCTGATGTATAACATTAGATAATCTGTAAGGATGTACAGTTCTGCTACTGAATCAACAAACAAGTAATATTGTGTTTTGGGGGGAAAGACTTCCTTAAAAACATTTATAAGAATTTGACATTTTGAGATTTCTCTGTTTTAAATCCAGCAGTTTAACGTTCACAGA